>NC_057874.1:30663638-30716138 GCF_019740435.1 Gambusia affinis | reverse complement strand
GATGGCGTCCAACATAATGAACCACCAATCTGCAGCTGGTTTGTTAAATTTACAGTAAAATTTGGTTCTATCAGTCTTCTCTTCAAAGTAATACCAGTCCTAAATGAACACACTGCATCTTTAAATATATAATCTGTGAGAGAATAAATTATTCAGATCTCATGAAGCGGCAAATATGGTGGATCTGGAGAAGAGAAATAACTTTATATTTGTTGTAGAAATCCTGCTGAGCAGCTGTCTGCGTTCTGAACAGGAAGTTTAACTCGTTTTCCACTAATAATAATAATAATAATAATAATAATAATAATTAGAGGAAATGGACTTCCAAAATAAAAGCTGGGTTTTCCAATCTTTTTAAACTCTTGCTTTAGAATTATTTCCTGTCACCTCTTTATCTTTGTTTCTTTTCCTTTTTTCTTGCCCAACATTTCAACAGAAAACAAAGCATGAGCCATTTTAAAGGCAATGTAGATGTTTACCAATGAATCTACAACAACAGTGATGCATCAGCGTTGAAGGATTCAGTCTCTTTTATTTTGATAGTACACTTCCACCCTAACCCTGAATTTGCATATTAGCTAAAATTTTGATCTGAACTAGCTAAATGTTTAGTTTAAAAACTAAATACACAGTTTATGCTTAGTGAATATTTACTTAATATTTATTTACTATCCTAGCTCAGAGCTAAATTGGAGCTATTTCCATTGTTAATTAAATATTTAGTTTAAAACTGTCACTTTCATAAATGATTGAAAAACATGGTAAACTAGAAAATTTCTGAAGAAATTTAAATGGGGCCTGCCAAAGTGCGCCTGTCGGTCTGTACCCGGCGTTCCGACGCTGAAAGTTAGCGTCAACGCCATAGAAAGCTGCAGCACGATCGACGGCATGAGTAGAATCGGGAGAACGTGGAATGACACGGACTTGCGCCATTCAGTGTGTGAAAATGAGCATATGAGCTAAAATTAGCCAAAATGCTAACATTTTGGCTCAACGTAAGCATTAGCCAAGACGTTTCGCATTTTGACTAATATTAGTCAAAATGCTAATTGAGCTAATTAGCATTTTAGCTAAGTGCTAATTAGCTCAATTAGCATTTAGCAAATTTTCGTTAATGCTAAGATTAGCTAAATTTAGCATTAGCTAATGCTAATTTTAGTATTTGCTCATTTTAGCTAAATGTTAAATGCTAAATGCTGTTGTGCATTCAGCATTTTAGCTAAATGCTAACGTCAGCTAAAACGCACATGAGCATTTTGGCTCACATTAGCCAAAATGCTAACATAAGCCTAAATGCTGTCAGTAGCATGAGGGCCAACACTAGGCTGTTGTCCATGATTACCTTACTCCATTTAGTATACTAAACATGGCTAATAAGTAAGAAAATAGGTAATAGCTTATTTAGGCTAACAGGCTAATGCTAACAAACTGCCTAAGCTTTGCTAAACAGTAGTCAATAGTGTGTGGAAAGTCACAAGCATATTCACTAATATGGACTTGCATCATTCAGAATGATAAATTAAATGTATCAGCTAAATAGCCAAAATGCTAATGTTAGCATGAATGCTGTCAGTAGCATGTCGGGCATCACTAGCGTGTTGTCTGTACTTTACTTAATCCATTCAGCATAATAAACACGGCTAATAAGACAGAAATATAGGTAATAGCTTATTTAAGCTAAAATTAGTAATTTCCCTGCTGGGATGAATAAAGTACTTCTATTCTAAAAGGCTAATGCTAATGAACTGCCTTGTTTTGCAAGGCAGTTCCATAACCTGAGAAAAAAAGATAATGCAGAATAATATTATTGCACCACCTGCAGCAGTGCACTAACACACAAGTAGTTCTAAATTGCAGCTCCTCCTCTGTTTCCACTGATTCTCCACCTTAGAACTACAGTGATGCATATTTGTAGTCTCAAGCAGCCTAGAGCCGTTGCTATGGTAATTAACTGTCATGACTCATCTGGGAATGAGTCATGCAGCCAGATAAGTCTCTGTTAGAGGCAGAAAATCCTTTCGCATCACTGTACTCTGAAGCACATTGACAGAAAACCATAAGTCCTAGAGAAATTGTGAAAACATTTTACCAGAGCAGACATGCGTATCAATGTCAGGACCGAGTTTCATACCAATAGGGCAATATTTGTGGCCGTGACAGCGATTTAAAAAATGATTTGGGTTGAAAATGGCACTCAGTTTCTTCACTGTAAGGCAGGGGTCTCAGACTCGCGGCCCGCGGGCCAACTGCGGCCCTCGGGACGATAGTTTGTGGCCCCCACCTTAATATGAAAGTTTAATGTTAGTGTGGCCCGTGAGCAGTGATGTCAGTAACGCGTTAATTTGTAATGTGTTACTGACGTCGGACCACTTTTCAGTAATCTAACGTTGCCAAATCCAGTAGTCAGACTACAGTTACTTTTCAAAATCATTTTTGCGTTACTATCTTCTTTTGTTATTGAATCGTATTTCCTCTACTCGTCTTGTCGAGTGACCGACGTCTCAATGCGACAGAAATGTAAACAATGGAGGGAGATGAGCATTTTGTTGGTGGAAAAACTGGAACTATTTTGAGATTCTGCCGCCAAGTCCGATTATTATAAGCGGCTTTGGGCTTCATTTTTTAAGTCGCCGATTTAATGAGTGGCGGTTGCCTTTTGGGCTCGTTTTTGAACGTGAAGTTGCTCATTTGGGCTCGGAAATAAGTAGAGACTCATAATAAATCCCAGAATTTATTCGTCATTAAGGTAGTTTTACTCAGTCTCTCCCTGTTCATCATTTCCAGGATGATCCGTCCCGCTGTGTCTTTGTTAATGGCAAGTTACTGTATTACCTCTGAATGACGTCGAGCTTCGCGTTGCGCTCCAGAAAACTGCAAACATCGAGACTAATATGAACAGCGCAATAAACGTGAAAACAGCCACGAATGAACGTGTCCGTAGTTTCCAATAATTATAATGGCAACTTAATTCTAATTATTAATACTAAGATAAGTGTCACAAATCTGTGCAGCCATCTGAGCTGTGAGCTGCAGGAGGAGCTCTGTGCGCAGTGACACCAAATGCAGGGCCGTAACACAGAACCTGGAGGCTGGGGGGTGGGGGGGCTTTAAAATCCTTCTTAGAGTTTTCCAGACAACAGTGGACCACACAAACTACTCACGTTTTTTATTTTTCTACAATCTCCTCTTCAGTTCAACCTTATCAGTGGAGACACATTGTTGATGTTACCATTATAAAATAGCTTACAAAAAAGTATTGGCAAAGCTCAATGTGATTTTCACAGGAGGCGGAGCGTTGTTGTTATCACCTGCTGAAAGTAACTAAAAAGTTACTTTTAGTGTAACTTAGTTACTTTCCAAATCAAGTGGTCAGTAATCTAACTAAGTTACTTTTTCAAGGAGTAATCAGTAGTCCGATTAAAGTTACTTTTTCAAAGTAACTATACCAACACTGCCTGCGAGTTTGATATGATTGGCACTTTTCAGTGTTGTGTGCGGAGCTGAACTAACTTACCAATCACAGTGCTTCAAATGGAGCTCATTGACCGCAGTGCCACTCTGAACTCAAAGCCAAGTTCAGGGAGGTGAGTGGAAAAACAGACAAGCTTGGGCAATTTTGAGAGAATTGCCACCCAGCTTCCCTGAGCTTTCCCAAATGTTCAAGCGGACCATGTGTCTTTTGGGAGCACATACTTGTGAAAAGCTCTTCTCTACCTTGAACTTCAATAAGTCCAAGTACAGGTCCAGACTTACTGACGAGCATCTTCAAGCTCTACTTAGGGTCTCAACTGCCTCCTCCCTTAAGCAAAATGTGGCTCGGCTATTCGATAGGAAGCGCTGCCAGACCTCTAGCAGTAAGAAGTAGGCAGAAGAAACAGTTTATAATCTGTTATATTCATAACAGTTTATGTTCAATGTTCCATTCATGTTCAGAAAGTTAAAGGTTAAAGAACTGTTAATACAGCCATTTGAATCTGAATTATAATAATTACATTTATCTAGTCTTCTATAGCTGCTGTGTTATTATTATATTTTATTTATTTATTACTGATTAATTTTTTTTCTTATGAATTGTTAATTTATTTATTTTTTCATCTTATTTTGTGTTTAAAAAATAAAAATAAAGACATTTGATAACATTGGAATGTTTTTGTAAGAGCTTTTCTTGTGGAAAACCCGATGCGGCCCAGCCTCACCCAGACTCTACCTCCATCGGCCCCCAGGGAAATTGAGTTTGAGACCCCTGCTGTAAGGCGTGTCTCCTCCACTCTAGTTTCCCAAAAAATCAAAAAACTTTGGGTCACTTAGAGACAATTTATGGACAAACTGTAAATGGTATCGATGTGCCGTCTTCACTTTAGAAGAGATGAGGGACGTATCTACAAAATGAAATTTAAATGACATTTCTAAGTGAATGTATGACGACACTGGAAGACCTCAAAAATAGGGTACTTTTAGGATTTAGTGACTGCCCGGCCAAATACACAACAATGGAGCAGCTGGTGAGGTCCTTAGTGTTCTGGGGGTCGTTTTTTTACTTGTTTTGTCGCCATGTTAACTCAGAATCCCACTAAAAATAATAGCACCCCTCCCGGGATCAAGCTGCACGTTTTGATCCCACTTTTGTGGGTGGGCTCGCAGCGGTATGAGCCGCATACAGGGAAGAAGAACCATATAATAATAATAAAGAGACACCTTATTGGGTGTAGAGTAATAGGTTCCTGCCATTGCTTTGCATGGCAGGCCCCAAATATGACAATAAAAAATGAAACCTTATTGTTTTTATTTTATGACCGGCTAAATAAACCAAATTATTTCTGTTAATTTGTTACTTTGTAGGTTTAGAATCAACACCTCATCTAGTTTAGCTAAACTTATGAGTTTATTTCAGACATATTCACATTCAAACACCTTGACACATATTTCCATGACCAGAAGTATAAACTTACTTGACCTTTTTCTACTTTAGACATTTTTCTTCAATTAGAGAAACATCAATAAAAAATATTCTGATCTGACCAGAGAAAATAATCTGTTAATCAGAGTTTAATAGCAACTCAAAGGTTTAACAGGTTTAAGCTCCGCCCACTTTTTGATGCACCTGATATAAAGCAGGAAACAGTTAATGATTGTTGAGCCGTGATTTTTTCCACCCAGAAATATCCCTTAATGTTTTATTTTTTAAATATGGGTCATATATAATTGCTGATGTTGCATTAATCCTCCCTCTCCTCCATGCTGTACGCATCACTGTAGGTTTTTGCATCTGAGAAAATGCTGCATTTCATCCTGATGTGTGAATCACTACAGTAAAGAGGTAGATAATTTTCCATCTGAAGCGTCTTTCCTTAAGCAGATCTTAATAAATTTCTATTTGTTTCTACAAACCAAAGGAGGGATGACTCTCCTTCCATGGAGAGACCGGTTTTGGTTCCTGTGGGTTGCTTTGCCCTCAGTTTTGTCCTGCAGGTTAATAACGAACCGTCACCAGACTCAGGTGGGAACACGAAGTTTTAATCCAAAGTGATTAATGCTATCCTTCTGAAGCGGATAGCATGAGTCACGCTGCGCTATCTGCTCACTAATCTTTCAATTACACCACGCACGAGTGTCTCTGTGTGTGTGTGTGTGTGATAGAGACAGACAGAGCATTGCAGGTTGAAGAGCTTTTAGGGAAAGCAGAAACACATTTAAATGTGTCTCAGACAGTTCAGGAGGAAGGAAACTCAGAGAAAGTTTTTGGTTTTCAAAACCTTTGCTGCATTTCGTTTGCTGCCATCTTAAACTCTAAACTTTGTTTTCCAGAAACCTCAGGAAGAAGTGGATTAAAAATAATGAAACCTCAAATGTTCAAAAGACACAACCATGGTGGAAAAACGAAACATTTTGCTGCTTCCACGGGATTTAAGAGGGAAAAAAACTAATCAGGTCAGAACCAATGTGAACATTTCAATTCAATACCGTTTCAATAAGAAAATAAACAATTAAAATAAAATAAAAATGCCGTTTATATAAATCATTTAAATAAAGATTAATAAGAATAAAAATAAAACAAAGAAGAGATTAAGCATTTAAATTAAACCCCTAACCCCTGGATAAGCGGAAGAAGATGGATAAATAAAATACAAAAACAAAACAAAAATTAAACTGAACATTTTAATGAAAATAGAATAAAAAAATAAAATAAACCAAAAACTAATTTAAATTATATATTAAATGACTCCCAGATGTAAAACAGTTCAAATAAACAATTAAAAATCAGATATTAGATTCTGAAGGCCGGTTTGACCTCTGACCCCGGGCGGCGGCTCTCACCGTCATGGTTGGCGTTTCCCAGCGTCCACGGCTCGTCAGAGTCGAAGTGGGTGTCTCCTCCAATGCCGGCGCCCGGGAAGTAGGCGTGGGCCAGGAATCCCCCCTCGCCGTCAAATGGAGAGCTGTCACCATGGAAACCAGAGGCGAAGAAGATGATGATGTCGGCGTCTTTCCCGTCACTCTCCACGTCTGAGTTTGGGACCTCCTGATTGGATGAGAGGGAGGAAATCACAGAACGCTGCTTTACTAACAAAATTAAATGTATTAAAATGTTTTTTATAACGATGACAAGATCAGGAGGTTTCTGACCTGGAAGGAGAGCGGCGTGACGGCCTGCCACACGTTGAAGGCTTGGCGGATCGCCCGGTGCGTGTCCCTCTCCCCCACCTTGGGGGTGTAGTTTGATATTCTGGGCAGCAGAGGAAAGGATTTTTAATATTATTCTGACAGGAGTCACTTCCGTCTGTAAACGGACCAATCAGAGGACAGGAAGCTCCAATTAACAGTTACCAGCTCAAAGTTTAGTTAGCAAAATAAAAAACATAATTAATTATCAGAAAAACTTCAAATGAAACAAAAACTTACATTCAATTAAACATTTAAATAAAAAGTTGAAACATTTAACATTTAAATAAAAATAAATGACCAAAAAATATCACAATAAATTAAAATGTATCAGACAGACAAATATAGTAAAACCCACAAATGCTTAAGAAAATAAAGAATAAACACCAATGTGTGAACAAAATGTTTTCCAACTACCTAGAAAAAATAGAGTTAAAACAGTGAACAAAAAGATCAAATTCTTTTTTTTTTTCAAATTTTTATTTCCCTAAAAAAACTGCAAACCTCTAATTTGTAACCAGGCTGAATGAATGACTGTTATTTAATAATAATAAAAAATAAACTCAGAAAAAAGGGTTAAAACTGATAAAAGCTACTTGAAGAAATGCTTGGAACTCCCTAGAACTGAAACGCTTCGACTCCAGACGGTACAATTATGATCCTGATCTGTTTTTGAGCTGAATAATTTCTTTCAAATTATTCATCTCAAAAATGTGAGTCGAGTTATTGATCTGCTGATGTTTCCATGTGAAGCTGCAGCTCGGTTAATGTGCAGCCTGATGCGCGCAGCTGCAGATAAACGAGGCAGAAAGGTTGTTACAGAGGAAGTGCAGGAGAAGAAACGTGCCGTTCATTTTTATTCACTTTTATCGCTCGTCTCACCGGCAGAAACTCAACAGAAAGCGGCTGGAGAAGAAGACGGATGGAGGGATGGAGGGCAGGGAAAGGACGAGAAAAAGAGGAAGGACGCTGCAGGAAAAGGTCCGGTGAAGAGGCTCAGCAGATTTCTGATGTTTTAGATGAAAAACCAAATGAAACAATCAGAACCGGCTCACCGTGAATCTGATTAACCCTCCAGACTGGATTTTTATCAACACAGCAAAAAATAAATAAATACATTTTTACTCCACTTCAGCACTAAAACACAAGAAAAAAACCATTTTATTTTACAAGCAGTTCAATAAAGTCAGTGTTTATGGTCATAAAAAACATAAAAATAAAACAATGAAATAAAATAAATGACTTGTGAAACCACAAATAAGCTGCAAAATGCTACAGATAATTTTTTTTCTTTGCATGGTGACACTAAATAATTAAACGTTGGCTGATATATTCCTGATGTGCATCGTGATGGACATTCAACTTTTTATATGTTTATATTTCCATATAATTTTTCAAACGAACATGCATGTATAAAGAAAAGAAAAAAACGATACATATATATTTCTGCTTTTATTTTAAATCTTGTCAGTCTTGGTCCTCCATAAGCTCAGTTTCTGTTGTCAACGTTTTCTGTCGTTTCGTCTCCGGTCGTGTGTTCTGTTTGTGCTCTCTCAGACTTCCCAGAACATGAAGAGGGATTTACAGGAACGTCGCCGGGTGAAGTCGCAGCTGCAGCTCCGCCAAGACGAACAAGAACCGAAAAACTCCCACGGGAGTCGGCGGATGAAGGAGAAACTGGAACAAAACTCAGCAGGTGGGAATAAATACTTCATGTATGCTAAACGATCCGATGCAGCCAGCCTCCTCCAAACTGTCACCAAACGTTTAAAGACACCGAGCTTCAGCGCCTCAGAAGACGAGCAGTCGGATTTGAAATGATCGGAGTCTGCAGGCCCGTTTGGACTGACAGGAGCTGAAACAGGAGGAGGAGACCCAGAGTAGCCAGTAACCGGAGCTGACTCTGCAGAGTGGGAAGCAGCGCCGCCGGGATGCCTTCAGGGTCCCGCGGGAAGGTGGTAATTTACATTAACCCGATGGAGCTCTGAGTGGGACTGTGCGGGAGAGGCGGAGTGAGATTGATGTGGTCCAATAATAGATCATGTTGCCTTGGAAATTTTTAGTTTCACAAAAATCTGAGCGAGATTTCCCCTTGGCAACAATAAATTTAAAGGGGCACTATCAAGCTCGACAAATTATAACATGATGTCAAGTTCAAAAACTGATTCTCTCATCAAAAACAGACATGGAGTGTTGCTTTGATTCTTTCATGCATGTTTGAGAAATCCTTTAATCTCCATGGCAACCATTCAGCTGTTCAAAACGCCTGGGTGGACCTAGCTCCGCCTTCAAAACGCAGTTCCTCCCACACTCAGCTCCTTCAAACTAGCTAGCAGGAATTAGCAAACAGCTGGTGGAACTGCTGTGCTCATTACAGGAACTGCTTCTCAGAACGACGCTGGTAAAAACCTTAAAGGGTTAATAGAGGAGCCATGTTGTGATGACTTCCTGAAGGCGGAGCTTAAGAAAGAGCAGGAGCTTCTTAAAGAGACAGAAGCCCAGTTTCAAGGTATTAAAGGTCAAAGTCAAATTTATTTTAATTTTATATTTATAGATTTTGATAACAACTGAATTCAATTTGGAAAAAAATCCACTTAATTCACCCTAATGGTAATTAAATAAAGTTCAGCTTTTCCCATGTTAATCAGCATTTAAAATAAATAAAACAACAAATAAAATGAATTATGAAGTCTCTGTAAACAAAATTGTTCTTCAATAAAATGTTTAGGTGAGTTTAAAGCACCAGACCGAAGACTTTTGTCATCCAGTTTTTAAATTTTTTAAATGATTATGGGATGAATTGATGAATTGCTGATTGCGTTACCTGTAGGTGATCCTCTTCTCCCTCCATTTCTGCCCTGTCAGCGCGTAGCGTTTGTTCCTCTGGCGCCGGCTGGTGTGAGGATGGTCGGGCACGCCGCAGCGGGGCCGCCGCATCCACCTGGACACAAGGCGCAGCTTTGGCTCAGAGCAGGACGGGACATGGCGACAGGACAGAAGATTCAAATCTGATTCAGCAACAGTCAGTAGCTGCGCTTCCAGGAACCACAGAACTGCACAAACTGAAATTACAAAATAAATTAACTTAATGGAAACACCCCAGTTTAAAAACAACAAATATTTCTATAAAAATGTTTTCGCAGGGACAAATTACTTTTTCAGGCATCACGAGTCACATGATCAACAACTGGATGTTACTACTGGCGGAAACCACAAAGAAGACTACTTCTTGTCACCTTCTTTGTGATTTGCAGCTTTTCTTTTGCACAATGTGCAGCTGGCTCCACCAGAGCCCTGACAGCATCACAGTGGATGTCTCGTCTGATTGGCTGAATTATGACATATTTCATGTTTGCATCCGTCTCTGCCATGATTTTTAATGAATTATCTTACTCATGCAACATTTTGATGTAATTTCTTATTCACTTGCAAAACTGTGTTTTTTTCGACATTAGCGGAGTACGGACAGAGATTTGATCCCATTTGTCATGGAAACGCAGCGTGACTCACTCTATGGTGGTTTCATCCAGGACTCCCGTCACCGGGATCCCGTAGAAACGCTGCATGGCCGCCACGGCGGACTGCATGGCCTTCTCCTGCCGCAGGTCCGACGTCCTGACGTCATGAGGCAGCAGGTAGCCGTAGTTCTTCAGCCACGTCTGGGAGACACGACAGGAAGGAGGGGAAATGTCAGGGAAGGGTTCAAAGGTCAACTACGAACCATCAGAAATCCATCAATCTTCAGAGTCGTGAATGGACGTCCAGCAAACAGACAAGTTGGACCATGATGGACAGAACCATGTTTGTTAAAGAGACAGAGGCACAAACAACGTTAAATACAAAATCCAATTTCAAAGTTTTATTTGATATATACAGCATTTTATAACAAGTGAAGGTAACATTTGTACTTGATTGTACTAAAAAATTTCACAAAATGCCCCTTTAGTGTTGAACTCCATGCAGACTGAGACCCTATCGCTGAGAAATAATGTGAAACTGAAACAAGCAGTCAAAACTTTCCTGGTCTGAAGAGAAACAAACAGGTTTATTAAAATGTTTCTAATTGGAGAGAAACCGTCACTATAAAACAAAAAATGATCTCATGATTTCCATAAACCTGAATGAAATCTTCTTCCTGCTGCAGAAACTCGGATCAGAAACCGACTGAAGAGTTTTTCCTTCTGAGTCAAAGAAAATCTGATTCTCATGGATCCACTAATCGATCCTAAGTCCACAGAAAGCTCAAGTTATGGAGCGTCCTCCTGTTTCCTTTCTCTTTATAAGTCACTTCCAACCAGTAACATCCTCAGGTTTCCAGCACCGAGCAACACGAGGCGAGCCAGACGTTTAACAGAGTTTTACTTTAAACTGATTATTAAGCAGAAAAAGTTTAAGATGGGGTCGTAACTCTACAAATATAGATGTAAACATCCTGCAACTAAAAATAAAAATAAATAATCTGTACAAATAAAAACTGCAAAGAGAGAAAACATCTAAATATTTTACTTAAACTTTGTAGTTAATTCAGTATTTCTACGTAACCCAGTTTGGGACAAAATGTCAGCATTTTTATGTTTTTATTATTAATTTCTCCCTGATGGAAGTCTTGTTATTAATGTTTCATCAGGTTTTTTTTAATCTCTGCTGCTTTAATCATGTTTATAGGAACGTTTAATGACAGAAAACATTCAGCAGATGAAATAAATCTGTGGCTCACTTTAGTGCAGCAGCAAACAAACTTTAATGAACAGAATTTAAACTTTGCTTTAATCACATTTATGTCTCTGACCTGAATAAACCCACAAATAAGTGAGAAAAACCCAAATCGCTTTAATCTAAGGGATCTAGCGGCGGCTGGATGTGACACAAATATCACTTTTTAGCAGCTGATTCTGATATTTTCACCAAAAACCTACAAAAACCTCTGATCTGGTTCACTTCCAGATGTGGAATTGAAACACATTTGATAGTTTTCAAAGCCTCTGCAGTTTGGACGGGAATGTTGCGTCTGAACTGAATGACAAATTGAAACAAGTTTAGTAATTTCCATTTGCATAATTTATTGGATTTCTCTTTCTACCAAAAACTGGGTGATAAAGACTTCATAATTCATGTTAGTTGTTTATTTATTTTGGACATTAAGCATGTCTTGCAGTTCCAGTGTTATTGATCTGTGAGGATGTTACTAAATGCTACTAAAACGTTCTGTGTTATGGTGACAGGCCTGGTTCTGGATGAGACCAGCTCTTAAAATATGAGAAATGATTTTCTGTTTCTGAGCGCTGCAGCAGGAGAGCAGAGTGGGAAACTCCATCCCATCGCAGCAATCAGGACAGAAAACAGCCGGTGAAGCCAAGCGGCGGCTGATTAATGGAGCCGATCTGCTGCAGCGCAGAGCGCCGGCGGCGGCCCAGGATTCCCCCCCAGGACAGATCCTCGGACCGCCGCCGGCTCTTCCTGTCAGGACGGCTGCACTTTGTCTCCCAGGGATCAGACCAGATCCGATTGACCAGTCCGGATGAAGCCGAGTTCTTTCAGTCAGAAGGACACAAGCAGCTCACTGTCTCAATAAAAACCTGCAGAACCTGCCCTCTGAGGCCTTTATGGCAAACAGTTTGCCCACTTTATTAATCAGAGACACAGAAAATCCCTCCAGGACCAAACAGAAACAGAACCGATGAGCAGGAGCTCTGATGGGTTTTTCTCCTGTCAGTCAGTTTATTTGTTTATTTCAGCAACAAGGCAGTTAAAATGTTTTACATCAGAAAAACACAAAAATAAAAGGTCATAAAAACATCATCAGACATGTGAGAACATTTTGTCAAACTAGATCATATGACGTGTCTTTTGGGTTTGGACCGACACCAGACGATAAATAATATTGATAAGATATCTATAGGCCTACATTCTATATCTATACTACATCTCTACATTCAGAAAAGCTAAAATCAGACAAGTTCAATTATGCTAATCTAAGATCAGATATACGCTAAACTTAACTTAGATCAGCAAATCTTATCTAAACAAAGACAAAACAAATAAGGTTCAAATACGCTACAAACTATAATAATATAAACCAAGCTAAGCTAATTCAGCTCTCACCACATCCTGCTGCTGATCCCAACAACAGAAACATTTTGTTTTGTATTTTTCAGTTTTAATCAGTAGTTGGAATAAGATGTGAGCAGATCTTCAGACAAACAGCCGGAGGATCTACAGCAGCTTCATAATTAAATGTCCGTGTTGGTGGGAAACGGTTCCTCCGGTCAGACCTGATCCTCCTCCGCCGCCGCTCGTTTCTAATTATTGCTGTGCTCAGATCTGCACTCCGCGGACATAAATGTCATCTGCTGCACATGCAGCGGCGCCGCATTAAAACCTTTCCTCTGGTGGATCCAGCACACAGTTCAGTTCAGATTAATGCGAACAGCAGCCATTTAAAGCTAAAACTAGAAGAATATGGACACATTTCCTGCAAATACGCTTGAAACATTTGCATTATGAGCAAAAAATGTATTTTTTTAAAAAATTTTTTTATGAATTATGTTTATTAGGAGTTTTTGAACATTTATACAAAAACACAAAAGGAAAGAAAAAATAACAATAACAGGGCAAAACTTATACAGCACAGATACAGAAAACAAAGACAAAATCAGAATCGGAGGCAAGTAACATTACAGCTTCATATGAGAAACATAACCAATTTATACATACACGTCATTCAGACTCACAGTACTGGTTTTTTATTTTTGAAATTTTTGAAATTTTGAAGTATTCAAGAATACGTTCCCATCTTTTTTTAAAAGCATAAAATTTCCCATTATATCTCAATCTTTCTAATACAATAACTTCAGAAAGCAAATTTTTCCATAGCTGGATCGAAGGGGCATCATTGTTGTCCAGTTGTTGTCCAGCTGTTGTCCAGTTGTTGTCCAGTTGTTGTCCTCCTGTCCAGTTGTTATCCAGTTGTTGTCCAGTTGTTGTCCTCCTGTCCATTTGTTATCCAGTTGTTGTCTAGTTGTTGTCCAGTTGTTGTCCAGTTGTTGTCCTCCTGTCCTGTTGTCCTTCAGGATTCCTCCTGAATCATCATGCTTCCCTCTCTGACTGCATCTCTGCAGCTTCAGAACACACTGATCGCCTTTGCAGAAATCTAATTAATTGATAACAGTTGAAGATTGTCTGCAGAGTGGCGCATGTTTGTCGCCGATTCTAAAAAGAAGTGTCCTTCTTTTCAGAAACCCAAATCTGGTCACCCTATTCCATCATCACTCCCCTGCTTCTCCGGGTTGTAAACGTGAGCTAGCTAGCACTAGCGGTGAAGAAAGGACCTAGCTAGCTGTCCTAGAGCCTAAAAAGGCTCAACAACCTGGTAATGAAGGGTGGTTCTGTTCTGTGGAACCATTTACCTCAACATTTGATTTCCTTTTTGGATCAGCACATCGTTCTCATGTTACGACACATGAGAACGATGTGCTTAAACTGACAGCCATCTTGGTAGGCAGTTGCTATGTCAACAATAAACAAGCCACAAGATAAGTACATTATAACTATTACTAAGTTACAATGTTTGAGTACTTTACCCACCTGTGATGGAGACCAGGGGTTCCATCCCTATTAACAGATACTTTTTGTTTCATTTCTTTATTTCAGTTTGTGTGTTGTGTTAATTGGGGTTTACCTTCCTGGTGTGTCTCCTTAGAAAGGTGGAGCATACCATGTGAGACAAGAAGGGTAATGCTCTGAAGTTTTAAGTTTGATTTAATTTCTTGATTGACTTTAGGATTAGTTGTTTCAAATTTGCATGCATGTAAATATTTATTTGTACCATTTATTTTGTGTTGGGTTTGTAAATAATTTATTGTTGTCTGTCACCCCTTCACCTGGTGTGGGTGGAAGTGGCCAAAAGATAAAGCTGCTGTGCAGAGGAGAAATGGGTGTCGGTGTATTGGTGACCTGCAGCACCAATAAAACTTATTCCACCAAATCTTGTTGCATTGCCTCACCTCCTTCTAACGCAGTGCCGCCCTCGGAGAGTGACAGCACCTCTGTGTAATACAAAGAAAAACATCAATGATTTTTGATGTTAGCTTAGCTAACGTAGCTTTTATCTGCAAGCTAAAACGGAGATGTTGCAAATCAAAATCTTGTTGAGGAAAATCCTGTTAATATAAATAACGAAACTAAATGTTAATTATTTGCTTAACTCAACATTTAATTTTGAAATTAAATATTTATTTTAGGGCTGCACAGTGGTGCAGTTGGTAGAGCTACTGCCTTGCAGCAAGAAGGTCCTGGGTTCGATTCCCGGCCCGGGCTCTTTCTGCATGGAGTTTGCATGTTCTCCCTGTGCATGGTGGGTTCTCTCCGGGTTCTCCGGCTTCCTCCCACAGTCCAAAAACATGACTGTCAGGTTAATTGGTCTCTCTAAATTCTCCCTAGGTGTGAGTGTGTGTGTGAATGGTTGTGTGTCTCTGTGTTGCCCTGCGACAGACTGGCGACCTGTCCAGGGTGACCCCGTGACCCCGCCTCTCGCCCGGTACGCTGCTGGAGAGGAACCAGCAACCCTCCTGACCCCATTAGGGACGAAGGGTGTATAGAAAATGGATGGATGGATATTTACTTTCCAAATTAAGCATTTAGCTCCGACCTAAATATTTAGTAAGCTAGGCAAATAGTTAACTTCCTAACTAAATAGTTAGGTTGCTAGGTAAATGTTTAACTTATAGCTAAATATTTTGCCGCAAATATTTAGCTAGGACAGCTTCCCTAGAAGAGTGAATGGAATATAAAAGCTGGTTTTATGGACCGCCACACAAACTCTGCTGCGGAGAACTGAGTTGTTGCTCAATGTCTTTATTTTTATAATTGCTTCTTTTTCTCCTGACATGTCCAACATGTTAGTTGAAAACATCGGATGTGACGTTTTAATGGCTCTACAGACGCTTACTCATGTTTCCATAGCGACTGTCTCCTCAGTTCGGGTTCAGCTGGTTTCAGACAGAACAAACCCATCATCACACCCGCAGTGACAGCTCCTGTTAGTTCCAGCTGCTTCACTGAGTGAGCAGCAAAGCAAAGTGAGTGTGGGCGTGACGAAGACAATGGCTGGAGAGAGGAAGAGCGACAACAAGGCTGTCAATCTGAAAACGTTACAAATGTGTATTTATCTCCAACAAGGACTTAATCAGGACAGCGCTGACTGGAATTCACACCCACCCATTCAGCAGCCCACTTCCAACCCATTCTCAGCTCTAATGCTGTGTTTACAACCATCATCTTTCCCAGAAGTCTCCCCTCCTGGGAGGGAGGAAACCCGCCTGACACCGGCTCGTAGGGCTCAGACACTTTCAGCACATTACCTCCATTATGGAGCAGAAATCTGCAGTTAGGCATCGTTTTCTGCTGCCATGTCACCCTCACAGAAACACAGGACAGGATGTTTCCTGTAGCATGTTAGCCCTGTAGCAGTTAATAAAATCCTCTAGAGCAGCGTTTCTCAATTCCAGTCCTCAGGCCCCCCCGGCCCCCGCCCTGCATGTTTCAGGGTGTTTCCCTTCTGTCACACACCTGGATTGAATCTATGGGTGATTAACAGGTTTCCGCAGCACTTGATGGTCATGCAATGATTAGTATCAGCTATTCTGGAATAGAGACAGAACATCTTACCATGCAGAGCAGGAGGCCTGAGGACTGGAACTGAGAAGCTCTGCTCTAGAGGAACCTGCAGGTACTGTGTTCAGCTAAGCTAAGAGAAGAGAAGCTAAACTAAAATCAGACAGGCCTAAGTTAAACAAGAAAAGCTAAGATACCCCAAATGAAGCTACGCTAAGCCTTAAATCAAGTGAAGCTACTGCAAACTTAGCTAAACTAAGCTAAGCTCAGTAAGTCTGATCTGAACTGAGCTAAAATAAATAACGTTCAAATAAATTAAGCTAAAATAACAATCTAAGCTAAGCTAAATTTGTGCAAGTAGCCAAGTTACAAACTAAACTCAGTTAAACTGAGCAAAGATAAAGTAACATATTAAGAGAAATGGAGTAAAGTCAAGCTAAGCAATAATAAATTAATATACAATAAATATTAAACTAGATTGGGCTGCACAGTGGTGCATTTGGCAGCACTGTTGCATTGCAGCAAGGAGGTCCTGGGTTCGATTCCTGGCCTGGGGTCTTTCTGCATGTTCTCTCCAGGTACTCCGGCTTCCTTCCTTTTCACTTTTAAAACCTCACAGTTCTCAGAAAGAGGCTAAAATTAGGACAGGAAGGTCTGATGTTTATGAAAAATGGAAATCAGTAAAAACTCAGCATCTGGTTTAAATATATCTATATTATGATTATTCTTATCATCAATAGCCTTCACTGCAGAACGTTGGACTATGATTAACAAAACCCAGAGGAATATTTGGAAAGGTTGTTCAAACAGAATAACAAACAATGAAAATATGATTGTATGAGTCAGTTAAAGAGCTGAAAACGTTTCATCGATCCTGCAGCTGCACCAAGACACAAAGCCATGAGATTTAAAATGCCAATCAGTGGTATGTGATGCTGAGTTAGGTTCATTTCCAGATCGCCAATTACAAGCCTGACCTGCCGCTTCCCGTTTTTTTGTCTGAAATGTTGCTAAATACAGCAAGAAAGTAGCTGAGCTGGTAACAGTGATGTGACTATTGATAACTGTAAAAGTGCCGACATGACCTGGTGGGCGAGTCTGTCGGCCAACCTCTCTAATGGGAGAGCAGAAGAGGTTTACTGAAGTAAATAAGATCGGGGGAAAGATCGGCTTCACATTTACGTATCAACCGGTCACCGACCTCCTTAAGGAAATCTCCACCGATAAATCGGTGCCCTACGGTGGCCCTGAGGTGCAAACCACTACAACATTAACAAACAGAAAGGGTTTGTCCCAGTTGGAGACCTGAGAGATCGCTGATTGGACGATAGAACTTATGATGTAATCATTGTGCCCAAAACAATGAAATAATCACATCAACAAGTTTGAAACGTTGTCCTTAGTTTTTGTTTTTTCATTTCTATATAATAATGTGTGAGAGATTGTGTCAGTGACATTCATTAACTTGAAATACTTTGCAAAACGGCACTTTACGAAGTTCGGTTCACTTTACTTCTATTAGCTTGCTGCTAGATGCGTCACTTTCAATATGGCGGACGCTATGACGTATCGCAGCAACGGGCCGACCGATCAGGCGATAACTTCCGGTTCAAAAGCTCCGTCTTCCAATCAGCGATCTCTCAGGTCTCCAACTGGGACAAACCCTTTCTGTTTATTAATGTTGTACTGGTTTATTAATGTTGTACTGGTTTATTAATGTTGTACTGGTTTATTAATATTGTACTGGTTTATTTATGTTGTACTGGTTTATTTATGTTGTACTGGTTTATTAATGTTGTACTGGTTTATTAATATTGTACTGGGTTTATTAATATTGTACTGGTTTATTAATGTTGTACTGGTTTATTAATGTTGTACTGGTTTTATTAATGTTGTACTGGTTTATTAATGTTGTACTGGTTTTATTAATATTGTACTGGTTTATTAATGTTGTACTGGTTTTATTAATGTTGTACTGGTTTATTAATGTTGTACTGGTTTATTAATGTTGTACTGGTTTTATTAATATTGTACTGGTTTATTAATGTTGTACTGGTTTTATTAATATTGTACTGGTTTATTAATGTTGTACTGGTTTTATTAATGTTGTACTGGTTTTATTAATGTTGTACTGGTTTATTAATGTTGTACTGGTTTATTAATGTTGTACTGGTTTTATTAATGTTGTACTGGTTTATTAATGTTGTACTGGTTTATTAATGTTGTACTGGTTTATTAATGTTGTACTGGTTTTATTAATGTTGTACTGGGTTTATTAATTTTGTACTGGTTTATTAATATTGTACTGGTTTATTAATGTTGTACTGGTTTATTAATGTTGTACTGGTTTTATTAATGTTGTACTGGTTTATTAATGTTGTACTGGTTTTATTAATGTTGTACTGGTTTATTAATGTTGTACTGGTTTTATTAATGTTGTACTGGTTTATTAATATTGTACTGGTTTTATTAATGTTGTACTGGTTTATTAATATTGTACTGGTTTATTAATGTTGTACTGGTTTTATTAATGTTGTACTGGTTTCTTAATGTTGTACTGGTTTATTAATGTTGTACTGGTTTTATTAATATTGTACTGGTTTATTAATGTTGTACTGGTTTTATTAATGTTGTACTGGTTTCTTAATGTTGTACTGGTTTATTAATGTTGTACTGGTTTTATTAATGTTGTACTGGTTTCTTAATGTTGTACTGGTTTATTAATGTTGTACTGGTTTTATTAATATTGTACTGGTTTATTAATGTTGTACTGGGTTTATTAATGTTGTACTGGGTTTATTAATGTTGTACTGGTTTATTAATATTGTACTGGGTTTATTAATGTTGTACTGGTTTTATTAATGTTGTACTGGTTTATTAATGTTGTACTGGTTTATTAATGTTGTGCTGGTTTATTAATATTGTACTGGTTTATTAATGTTGTACTGGTTTTATTAATGTTGTACTGGTTTATTAATATTGTACTGGTTTTATTAATGTTGTACTGGTTTATTAATGTTGTACTGGTTTATTAATGTTGTACTGGTTTATTAATGTTGTACTGGTTTATTAATGTTGTACTGGTTTATTAATATTGTACTGGTTTTATTAATGTTGTACTGGTTTTGTTAATGTTGTGGTTCACCCCTCAATCTGACCCGACATTTTTGTCTCTCTTTGGTGAAGGAAGTTGCGCTCAGGGTCTTCTTCGCTGGTTTTTAAGTTGTTTCCTTCAGTGTTTCTTGGTGCAGCGCCCCCAGAGGTGAGAGGGGAAATATGTATTTCATTGTGATCAGTGAGAAACTGAACCACAGCAGCTGAATCACAAATGTTGCAGTTTTGAACCGAGTTTGAACCAGCAGGAGTGGAATGAGTCTCTATTAATTTCCTCCATGTAACTGGGGCCACTCTCCAGTCCAGATGAGACCCTTATGGGACACACGCACCCATCCACACACACACACACACACACACACACACACACACACACACACACACACACACACACACACACACACACACACACACACACACACTGTATGGACTTGGATTTTCTGCTCCAGCATCGCTCAAGAGTTTTTCCCTCCTCAGTTTGCTGCCTCTCTAACTTTGTGATGTTTTCACGGTGGAGCTGAGTCTGTCTGCCTCCTCTGGTCTCTGACTGCTGTGGAGAAAACATCTCCCCCTTTGTTCCACTCTGCGCTGCTCTCTTTGTCTCAATCAAAGCATCTCCAGCAACAAAACAGGAAAACAGCAGCAGCAGCAGCAGCAGCACTGATCCAGACCACCAACATCTCCATCAGTTTCCCCCATCCACCCCGACTCAGAGCAGATCCATGAATTATGGAGGAGAGGCTATATTTGGACTGCAGCCTCACTTTAACCTGCCTGTTTCTGGTCAACATGTGTCTGAATGTAGAGAAGCAGCAGCAGGCGGGGGAGGGGGAGCAGAGGATCTGAAGGACTTATTAAAGCTGCCAAACAGGCGGAAACAATCAGGCTTAATGAGCAATTAAGCTGTTAGTTTGTTACTGACGCTGAAGCGTCAGAAAACAAAGCGCCGAACCGGTTCTGAGTCCGGATCGGTTCAGTTCCCGATGTTATTCTCTGCTTTCAGAAAACCTCCTCCTACCTCCACTATGAAGGTCTTCTCCTCCCCGCACACCGACACCACGCAAAGCAGGAGCGGGAAGCAGCAGGTCTTCCAGCAGAACCCGGGGATCCCGGCTCTCCGCCTGCGCGCCGCGCCGCCGCCGCCGCCGCCGCCGCCAGTCGCCATGGCTCTGTCCCCCGGATCTCCCCCGCCACCTCCTCCGCTTTCCTCCGGGGCTTTCCAGGCTCCTGCTCCGCTCCTCACAGCAGGAAACGCGGATCCAGCTCGGGGTCCATCCCGGCGCGTTGGTCCGGTTCCTCCCGGTTCGGTTCGGCTTGGTTCGGTTCACCAGTTCAGGAGCAGCGGAACAGCTGCACGATTCGGGCTACAATCAAACACTGATACACTGAGGTTTGTCGCTCTGGGTACCAGTGAGGAGGAGGAGGAGGAGGAGGAGGAGGAGGAAGGTGATGGATGTTGTTGCAGGAGCGCATCATCAGCAGAGGGGGCGCTGCAGAGGCTGGGAGAATCATTTCACCCAGATTGGCTGATCAGGAGTCTAAATTAATTAAGACTCAGAATTACCTGATAGTTTCAACTTTACTGGATGTCAAGTTTGTTTCCTCCTACTGAACAGATTCCTTACTGAACAGATTCCTTACTGAACAGATTCCTTACTGAACAGATTCCTGAATCTGAAATGGTTCTGGACACCAAACAGATTCAATTCTCTGCACTGATTTGTGAGTTTGAACAGATTAGCAAATCCTAAAGGGAACTGACTGTTCTGACTTTGAACAGATTCCTTGATTTGAACTGATTCCTGAATGTCTCTCTGGACATTGGCTGCTTTAACATGGAGGTTTTATTTTTTTATTTTGCCTTATTAGCTGCTGACTCAGACAGGAGAATCGTTCAGACAGAACATTCACCTAACTGAACCAGTTCTGAACTGGGTCTTTGTAACTGGAACTCCGGTTGCTCCAGTTGGTCTCTCATATCTCTGCTGGCAGCAGCTTTTGAACATTTCTTTTGCCCCTTTCTGTCCCTTCTGGTCAGTCAGTGGACAGAAGGGACACTGACTGACTGACCTTTGAAGCTAAGGGACGGATCCATCATCCAGCAGCCGTCTCTCCTCCGTAATTGAAGCTGTCGTGGAAAAGGCAGGTGACGGGAAACGGCCTGCAGTGACGTGAGCGGTGGCTCCATTAGACTCGTCTGAAACACAGATTTGATTATCGGTCAGAGACGGGTCCACCGCTCCGTCATTAGCTCCATTTCCTGCCTCAGTGGCCGCTCTACTCTTTAGCCCACAGGAAGTCATTCTTCAGATAAAGGTCCAAACGGTTCAGGTTCTGAGGGATTTATCACGTTACTGAACTTTACAGGTCAAACCTTCAGCGGAAAAACATTATAAAAAGACAGGAGCTAAATCATAGGAGAGGCTGGTTGCTCTGATTGAGTTTTATTCCTCCTCCAGGTGATGATTGCTGTTGGTTCTCCAGCTAATTTGTGGATTTTAAGCCTGGCGGGCCTCCAGGATAAACATTAACATTGTTGTTTTATTTATTTTAGTTCTTTATAAACCAGTAATGGTGACACAAAAGACGGGTTTGTGTCTTTTGGTGAAATGATTTGAAGCTAAGTGGAAACGTAGAGAGACTGAGGTCAGGTGTCATTTTAATTTTTAATTCACCGGATCGCCATAACCACTTCCTGTTTTCACTGGTCTACAATCTAACAATTTAAATAAAGTGACAAGTGAAACAACTGAAGTACAAAAAAAAATATCTTAATTGTATTTTGTTTTATGTTTGCCTCTTTTAAAACTTTAAAATTTTTAAAACGACTAAATGAAAAATAAAATAGCTTTAAAACTGGCAGGATGGATCCTAATGGGAAGATCTGAGAAGGAACTGGGGAGTCTGGGAGGGTGATTACTGGACTGGAAACAGGTGAGTGGCTTCCACTGGTAGGAGGGGTGCAGAGGTCAAGGGTCAGTTGAAAAAGGACTGATGCAGAAACAGGACAAAACAGGAGTTAAGAATAAAACAGGAAGTAATCAGAACACAAGAAACAGATTATCAAAATAAAATAGGAGCCATGAGTTGAACCAGAACCAACACAAGAAAAGCCCAGAACCAAACTGTAGCAGCAGCACCCATATTAATTCATTACTTTAATATTCAGCTAAAAATGACAGTAAATGCATATAAATATGAGAAGTATGATATTTATTCAACAATTAATAAATAAATGGATGAAGATAAATTTAATTTATTGAGTTAAAAATGCATTCAGATGTAAGCAGGAACTTATCTTTTGCTCCCCTGGAGTTTGCATCTATAATTTGGTTCTGACCCACAGTCTGAACCAGAACCACCTCAGCTCTCTGTTTCTGGGTCGTGACTCAGCGCCAGGACTCGGTCTGCCAGCAGAACCTGCCATGAAAGGAACCCAACTGTTTGACCTTGGAGGAACAGAAGCACCTGGCTGATAAAGGAAAGGTCAAAGGTCAGTGATTCTGGAACCCGGTGAAGAGCAGATTGGTTCCACTGAGTTCAGCAGGTTGACCTGAGCCTGGCTCTGATCCAGCAGAGCAAACCAATCAGTTCTGGTTCTGGTTCTGGCAGTTTGGGTTCTTTCTGCGTCTCTTTATTGTTTAAAAGCTCAAAGTTTTATTCAGGAGCTTTTTGGAGCATTTTTAAAACTCTTTCTGGTGTCCAGATTGAGTTTTATCTGAACTTAACATCAACCAGCCGGCCCAAACGGTGATCAGAACCACCGAGGTCTCAACCTCTGGATGATTTTATTCTTCATTAAAGTTTTTCTATCTTCTCTTAGTGATCAGTAAAGTGAATGTTCTGTCTGAACGATTCTCCTGTCCGAGTCCGTTAGTTTCATTCCCCTCTCAGAAGAATCTGGATGTAGTTACAAGTTTTAGCCACCAGATGGCGGCAGTCTGATGTGAATGTCTGCTGGTGGAGTCTTCCCGCTCTGCTGCGGACAGGTGGACGGACTCACCAGGTGACTGGTTACCTGTCTCAGGTGTGACCTGCTGGTTTCCAGCTCTGAGGGCGGGAAAGTGATTCACGCAGCTGGGATGTGAGGAATGAAGGCTGGACAGCAGCTGCAGACATGAAGAACAAGGCAGGAAGTTCTGCTGCTTTGTTTTCAGCACCAAAGATTAATGAGGCGAGCTTTGCTGAAGCTTTGCTTCAGTAAAGCTGAAGCCGAATCTGCTTGACATTTGGCACAGATTGTTCCAGGACAGAGTCATCCATCAATTCAGTTCAGGGCATAACGCCAACTCACAACAAACTGAAAATACAAAACAACAAAAAAAGAAATTTCAATAAAAGATCCGTCTGGTCCAAATGATTGTATTTATTAAGCTTGGTTTACTATTCAGTTTGACTTGAAAGGTTTCTGTCTCAGGAAATCCAGCAAAGCGTCATTGACTTTACAGCATTTCTATGGAGCTAAACTGGGGCCAAAAAGAAAAAGAAGATTGAAACTGTAAAATTATTTTGAAACTGAAAAATGTTTGAAGCTGGAAAAAAAACTTGACACAAAAAACATTTTCTTAGATTTTAAGTTTAAATTTCTGCTTTTCTTTTGAATAAACTTTATGGCCCGAATTTAGTTCCATACATTTTTCAAACTTAGCATGTGACGACAATGGAGAAGACAAATCCTCCTTTAACAGGAGGAAACCTCTTACAGAACCAGAACCCGGCTCAGTCTGAGCTGCCATCTGACCGACTGGAGGTTTGAGACAAACCGATCCAGGAGAACCGTTAATAAAACGTAAAGTATTAACAGCAGGGGAGGGAGAACGATTAGGTGATGGCAGCATCATGTCAGCCGGTTCCAGTCAGAACATCAGACCAGCTTCTATAGAGAGAAAAAACCCAAAGAAAACTAAAAACTAACAGATGAACTAACAGCAAAATGCTAAGTGGAGAGCAGTAGGAGAAGGAAGTGAGGAGAATTGACCAGTTTGTCCTAAAGCAGCAGAACTACAGACACAGATCAGGACAACCTCAACCCAGATAACCAGAACTGGGTCGCTCCATTTTCACTGAGCATCATGTTTTCTGATGAAATGAAAAGAAAAAACAGATCAAATCTGAAGAGAAAACACGGAGAAATCAGATCTGAAATGTTGTTCAGATGGTTTTGAGTCAGATTTTATTTTAAACACAATAATAATCAACTGGATTCTTTAATTTATTCAGGATTAAACTTTATTTGAAGAGGGTTTTTAGTTAGAGATGGTTTTAACGTAAATAGATTAAATTTTTCTTTTGTTGCTTTTTGGAGATTAATAATTAATTTCTTCTTCTCTGTTTCTCCTGGTGACTCGTCTCTGTTTCTGGTCTGACGATGATCCAGATTAGCTTTGATCCCTTAAATCTCTTTATTCCACTGCAACACAGGTCCAAACCACAGATGGTCCAATCCGCCGACCCCACCCTGCGGGGAACCCGGCTTGTCCCAACCCGACCGCCGGCCCGTTTCTGTTCACGCAGCATCAAGTTTTCTGCTGCAGATAAAACCAGAAGCAAACAAACTGATGAAGATGATGATGAGGAGACACAACAAGCAGAAAAACTAAAATCTGAGTTTTTAAGCTAAAATCGTAATAAATATAAAATACTTAATGTGAAATTAAAAGAGAA
This sequence comes from Gambusia affinis, assembly GCF_019740435.1. Lineage (NCBI taxonomy): Eukaryota > Metazoa > Chordata > Actinopteri > Cyprinodontiformes > Poeciliidae > Gambusia > Gambusia affinis. The sequence goes on along the minus strand of NC_057874.1, from coordinate 30,691,088 downwards.
TTATAAATAGATTTAATAAAATAGAAACTAATTAACCACAACATAGAAAAGGAAAACAGATTTAAAAAAAGACCAGTAAAGTAACATGAAGTAAAATCATAGATGTTCATAACTTAATATTAAGATGAGGATATATAAAAATTTAATCATATTTTCTAAACGTTTGCATTTGTTTTTAAAGGTCTGCTCTGCTCTCAGTTATTATAATATTAAATTTTATGGTAAAATCTCTGCAAAACAACCAATAAAACAGCAGAAATCTGTTTAAACCAGAGGTCTTCAACATGGGGGTCTCAACCCCACTCAGGGTCACAGAGTTACTGCAGGCGGCCGTGATGTTTCTGATTCATTGGAGGTTTTTTTATTTGTTTCCTTCAATTCAACATTATATTATTGTTAAATAAGTAATAAGTAGCTAATAGAAGACATAAAATATTGAATTTTACACTAAACAGTTTGTTCACAGCAAACATATTAAAATTATATTAAAACTTAGGTTAAAAATATAAACTATAAATGTGTATCATTGGTATTGAATGAACAGTAAATTGTAACGTTTGATGTAGTTTCTCAGTTTAATGTAAAACTTAAACTCCTGGTTTAAGCTGCTTAATCTTTGATTATTTAATGTATTTATTGTTTGATCAGAGTTCTTTGGATTTAGACATTAGTCTCCATCTGGACTCTGTGGTTCTGAAGCTCAGGTCGGGTTCTGGTGTTAAGCCATCGGTATGAAGGAATTCCCTCTGAACAAAAGCCTTTGAGCAACAAACAAAGCCGAGGAGTCAACCAAGAATGTGTTTGGAAACATGGAAACTCCAGGATGAAACCAGTATGACTCCTCTGTGGCTGAAACTGGAATCAGAACTAATCCCGGTACCAGAGACCGTCAGAACCCGGTTTCAGTTTTAACTGCAGGTTCTTCATTATAGTTTAGCTTTATTGTCCTGTGACCTTTTGTTTGGTAGTTTGTATTAGTTATTAGTTTGATATTATTTATTTTTGGTTGCAGAATTCAGAAAGGTCAAAGTTTTACAATGTGATTATTTAAACACCGATTAGGTAATGAATACTCAAAAAAATACAATTTTCAAAAAAGGTTTTTAGTTTGTCTGACATACAAACTAAAGCAACAGATAAATATCGACCTCTGCTAACAGGATTACTTAAAGGGGCAGTATCGACTTTTTTGTTTTTAACTTTAGTTCATGTTATAATGTTATTTTATAACAAACATGGACTGTTGCTTTGATTCTTTCATGCAAGTTTGAGGAATCTTTCAATCTCAACTGAGATAAATATCGACCTCTGCTAACAGGATTACTTAAAGGGGCAGTATCGACTTTTTTGTTTTTAACTTTAGTTCATGTTATAATGTTATTTTATAACAAACATGGACTGTTGCTTTGATTCTTTCATGCAAGTTTGAGGAATCTTTCAATCTCAACTGAGTAAAACACCTGCGTTGACATAACCCCGCCTCCGAGGTGCAGCCCCTCCTCCACTCAGCTCCTTCAGACTAGCCAACAGCAATCAGCAAACACCTGGTGGAACTGCTGAGCTCATTATAGGAGCTGCTGCTCAGAGTAACTCTGGTAAAAACGTTGTTAAAGGGTTAATAAAGGAGCCATGTTGGGATGACTTCCTGAAGGCGGATATTTAAAGCATTTGAGTAACAACTGAAAGTAACATAGTTACCTGATGATGCTGTAAAATGTGCCTGAAAAACAAATAATACCAGCCCTTTAAATGAGTCAAATTCAGCTTTTAGCCACAGTCGAACAAATCCCAAAATCCTTGAGTCCAACTAAATATCAGAACCTAAATCAGGACAAGGTCAGGCCTGCACCTGTGCACTTGACTCAAGGCAACACAATGAGACGATTCAAGAGTCGACCCGGGGGACGACCCTGTAGTGGACCCGGGGGACGACCCTGTAGTGGACCCGGGGGACGACCTGGGGGACGACCCGGGGGACGACCCTGTAGTCGACCCGGGGGACGACCCGGGGGCGACCCTGTAGTCGACCCGGGGGGCGACCCTGTAGTCAACCCGGGGGACGACCCGGGGGACGACCCTGTAGTCGACCCGGGGGACGACCCTGTAGTCGACCCGGGGGACGACCTGGGGGACGACCCGGGGGACGACCCTGTAGTCGACCCGGGGGGCGACCCTGTAGTCGACCCGGGGGACGACCCTGTAGTCGACCCCTGTAGTCGACCCTTCAGTCAATATTTAAAAATTACATAATCAGACCAAAATATAACGTTATGTGGAAATGATGGTGCTTTAAAGACCAAAAGGCAAATAATTTATGTAAATAGCATTCAAAACAAAACACGGCAAAAAAAAAAGAAAAAAAATCAGAATCTTTGTCTTTGTTTTTTTCAAAATAAAACTTATAAAGCTTTAAGAAAAGCTGCAGGTGTGTGTGATGGGTTTTTGGTTAAAACATGTTTGTTTTATTCAGTGGGTAGAAAATACAAAAGTTTTACTGAAGTAAGAGGACAGAGTTCAACACCATTCAGTTATCGTCCAACTCTGAATACAACTAATAAAACCGGAACTAAAACTAAACAGTGTCTAACTAATAAAAACTAGCAGACACTAAAAAACGAACTAAACTGGTCACAACAAAATGAAAAGCCTAAAATAAAAAACCCAAAGCTATGATAACCTTGGACCCGTTTTGGCCCGTTTCATTGTTCTGTCAGCTTTGGGACTTGCTGCTCATTGTTCTGGACCCGGACGCACATGCTGAGGTTCAGGAAGGAATACTGAGACCAGGACCGACAAAGACCGGTCCAAATGTAGAACCTGAGACCCGTCAGCACCAGAACCTGCAGGTTTCATGGCAGATCTGCATAAAAACCCTGGAATGTGTCAGAGTTTGAGCAGGAAGTGGCTCCAAAAGGAAGAAGGACGAAGGACTGAAGTCCAAAGACGACAAAAATCAACCAGCCACTCATCAGCTTTTTGTTTTTATTCAAATTTGTTCATCTTAAAAAAGAAAACCAACTTTAACAAAAGCTAAAAGTTCACATTTTCCATGAATAATAATTGTGAAACACAAAGTAATCAGAAATCTTTTTTAAATGTACAATAAACAGATTATCCAGCCCAACAGGACAAACTGATGGCTGCACATTCTGACACATTTCAACTGAAAACAAAGGAAGAAAAAACAATAAAATGACAAAAATGAACCGTAAACAAACAAAACATGGGATCAATATCATTCCTTATTGCTCGATGCCCAGGTTGAAGCCCTGATGTGCCGGCTGATGATCGGCGCGTTTCAATCCTACAACTTCCAAGTAGAAACAGTTCAATAAGTTTTATACAAATCTGGATAGAAAAGGAGATTTGAGAAGCAGCCCAGTGAAACCAGTGTTTTATACAACACCCCAGCAGAGCTGCTGGGAAGAAAATGCCCTGAAAGCTTCAGGTCTCGTTCTGCGGATGCTCCTGCGCCGGACAGGAGGAAACCTGGAGTTTGGAGCCAATCCAGGCGGTCAGAGACGGAGCTGGTCAGAAACGTGGCTGTAAACCTTAAGGCAGGACGATCAAGGCACGACTTACCAGGAAACTATGGTCATAACCTCAAAAACTGCAGATAAACAGCTTGATTTCTGTTTCAACATCGCACATCTAAAAAATAAAACTGTTGATCATTATTTAATGGTGATAATAAAAATACATCAGATTGTGCAGCAAACTGAGTGGGATTGGTTCAGAAACCAGAAAACGGTTCTTCCTTCTCTACGTTTTTATCCCGACGCTCTGAGAACCCAACAGGGTTTTTCTGTAAGTTGGAAAATAAAAGGTGGAAAACAGAATCACACTCTACGCTGATGACGCTTTAATGTTCATGACTAATCCTGAGATCCGACCCGTTGGATGTAATTATTTCTATCCACTGCTGGAGGACATAAAGATGATTCCTTTACATAAAACAAAATGAAACCTGTTATTAACTCAGGGTCCAGACGTCACGCTACAACGGGTTTGTAGCATTTCTCTTTTTGTATTGACCGGTTTGGTCCCATCTACCACTTGGTGAGTTATGGCACCGGCTAATTCCTGCCAGTCTCAAAAGACACTAAAAGGCTTCATGAAGCTCAGGAGGCGGTTTGTTTCAGACCCTAAAGCTCTTCATTTCCTTCTGGTTACAGAGGATGAAACATGAAGACGTTACAGGTGAACTGAGACGGTTGGTACAGACAGAAGCAAGGAATTATGGGACAGAGACGCCGAGCGATACAGCAGTTTATTTAAAACGTCCTCCAGACACTTTGATTTGAAAACTTCTCAACTTTTAGTGCGGTGATGAATTTAATTGGTACAATTGCTAATTGTGGTAAATATCTAACTTTTTATGTACAAAATAATTTTTGAAGCAGTTTTCAAATCATTTCTCTGTTTCCTTCAACTCGACACAATGATGCAACTACATTTGTTTTTTCTTCCTGTTAAATTAGCAAGATTTATGCTGGAATGGTTAATTTGCTGTTGCTGAAATTTAATAAAAGTATAAATGGAAAAATAAAAACCAAGATCTGATGCAAAAAGCTCAGCAGGTCCAGGCGGTTGTTTCCAAACTGACTCCATGTTGTCCTGCTACTTTATGTGATAAAACATTAAAGATTTTCTTATTTGTAAAACCGAGAACAAAACGTAACTTCTCAAGATCTTCTAGATTCGTATGTTAATTATTTTTCATGTAGGAGTTTTCATAAAATGTAATTCTGCTGAATAACTTTATTATTGCATTACAACTTGTTTTGTGTTGTTATAACTTTATGATTTATGGCTTAATCCTAATGTTTTAACTTTATTCTCAGAATCATTTTTTGTGCCAGTTTCAACATGGGGATGTTTTACAGTGCATTCTGCTTTAATAAAACATCAACAGAAACCATTTCAATGCTGACGTTTTGAAGATTTTAAGACTTTAAAATATCTTGAATTCAGATTGCTGGTAATTGTAGATATCACTTAAGGGAGGGGCAGTTAAAATTAGTTTTAAAATAAAATCTTTACACGGTGAAATTATCATAAGATTGCATTTATGTACAACATCTAGAGAAAAACGTTCCTGGAGTGTTGAAGGTTTAATCCAGTGTTTTTAGAGCATGAGTTAACAGTAACTGATGATTAGCAGATTATTCTTCTAGAGAATAAACGTTATGTAAAATAATCCTAATCCAGAAAAATCTCTTTCAACCACTGGTGTCCAAACATTTTCCCAAAACATGGAGGCTGCAAAAGTATTTTAAAACAAACTTCTTTTTTAAATGTATCTGTTCAATAATAAAGTGAAATTTTAAGTCCTTTTAGATACAAAACATAAAAGCTTTTGCATTATCATAAGACAGTTTCTGACTTTTAAAGTTTGATTGTTTTCTTATTTGGGCTGAATGCTTTTCATTTGAGTAACAGAAGATCAAAGTTTGTGGTTCTAGTTACTCCAAAGGTAAAACAAAAGCAAAAAAAGTTGTTAATATAAGAGAATCTATTTTTTGTACCTCATATTTTTATAAGATGTTATGAATCTGTAAAAAAAACAAAACTCTGTTAAAAAACTTGCTCTAAAGATGAGAAAGGGTCCATCCTTGGATTGAGGTCGGGGGCCACACATAGCCCTTCAGACGGCTGCAAACGGCCCCGGGGCCAAACTTTGAACCCAACAGTTGGTCCTTATTTCCATGAAGAGGCCAAACGGTTTCAGGAGGGAAACTGAACAGGAGCTCAGAGCCAAAATGGCCGACTCAGTAGGTTTCCCATGTTTTCCGGCTGTGGAAGATAATAAGAATTAAAAAGTTAACAGAAAAAGTTCAGAAAACTCCTCTGCATCTGAACGGTGCGGCAGGACGCAGACGGTCCTTCAGTTTTTGCTCTTCAGCTCAAAGCGGCTGTAGACCTGCTTCGTTTTCAGCTTGTTGTAGTGGTTCACCAGGTCCAGCTTGCTGTGGCCCAGCGTCATCCGCTTCTGGTCCTGGCGGCTCATGAGGCCCGGCGGAGACGTCGGCGGCGGCGGGCACTGCTGGCTCTCCGGCTCTGGCTGACTGAGTTCTGGGCCGCCCCAGGGCGAGGAGTTCAGCGGGGATGGAGAGCGCCGGAAGTTGAAGGTTTCCTTGTCTTTGGAGGAGAAGAGCAGCTTGTCGGACATCTTGTTGTGGTACTGGCCGGTGGGCGTCCTCTGCTTTGGGGGCAGTTTGGGCTCGTTGATGGGCGACGGCGTCTGGATCTTAAGGTTCAGGTTTGTGTTTGGAGAACTTTGAAACAAGGTTGGCTTGTGGTCATACAAACCCAATCCCTGAAATTTGGTGGAAGTGCCACCAATGTTTGCCCGCAAGAGTTCGGCTGAGCTGGGTTTGTTCCACTCGATGCCCGTTGACTGGCCGTAGGTCGGCAGTTGGCGGTCGGTTATCGGGTTGTGACCGGTTCCGCCGTTGGGAGAACCTCGGACTCCCGGGCTCGGCCCTCCCACCCTCAGCCCGCCACCGACTCTCCGCTCTGGGCTTTGCAGAGACGAGCCGACGAGTTCCTTCTTCTCATGACCCTGAGTGACCTTGTAGACGGTGTTGGAGGTCATCCCCGGAGCGACCTTAACGCTGGAAACGCTGTTACTTGATTGGCTGCTGGAGTTTTCAGAGCAACTCCGGTCCCTTTGCCTGCAGGAGGAAAGACAGTCGAGATCAACAAAGAACAGAAACAGTACCGACCCGATACCGACCCGGTTCTTTAAGAACTAACAGGCCCGACGTAATAACTCACTTTGCCCAGATGTTATTGTGAAAAACAACAATGTTGTTTGGAGACCATTTTAAATTCATATAATGGTAATAATGCAAGAACACATTCTCAAAGATCAATAAACTTTAAATTCTAATTAATATTTAAAAGTGCAACTTTTAAATGTCCAAAATAAATAAACAAACAACAGAAATGAATAAAATAGATTATAAAGTCTCTGGAATCAAAATTACCTATTAAAAAGGTTTAATTGAGACCAAAACTCCAGACTGAAAACTTTACCATCCACTTTATGGTAGAATGAGAGAAAAGAGAAAAATGATAAATCATAAAATCATAAAACAAATTTAGCTCCGCCCACTTTGGTGGAAATGTTCAAACTTGTTCAGTAAGACTTTAAAAGTTCGGCCTGTTTTTACTCGGTTTGTACTTTTTCCTGAGGTTCTGGTCAAATTACCACGAGTTCCAGATCCAAACCCAGTCAGGAAACTTTCCACTGAGCTCCAGTTAAACGCAGAGGCCCCCACCGCGGTCCGAGGCCCCCACCGCCCTCCGAGGCCCCCACCGCCCTCCGAGGCCCCCACCGCGGTCCGAGGCCCCCACCGCCCTCCGAGGCCCCCACCGCGGTCCGAGGCCCCCACCGCTCTCCGAGGCCCCCACCGCGGTCCGAGGCCCCCACCGCGGTCCGAGGCCCCCACCGCTCTCCGAGGCCCCATCCGCGGTCCGAGGCCCCCACCGCTCTCCGAGGCCCCCACCGCGGTCCGAGGCCCCCACCGCGGTCCGAGGCCCCCACGCGGTCCGAGGCCCCCACGCGGTCCGAGGCCCGAGGCCCCCACCTCGGTCCGAGGCCCCCACCGCGGTCCGAGGCCCCATCCGCGGTCCGAGGCCCCCACCGCGGTCCGAGGCCCCCACCGCGGTCCGAGGCCCCCACCGCTCTCCGAGGCCCCCACCGCGGTCCGAGGCCCCCACCGCTCTCCGAGGCCCCCACCGCGGTCCGAGGCCCCCACCGCGGTCCGAGGCCCCCACGCTGTCCGAGGCCCCCACGCGGTCCGAGGCCCCCACGCGGTCCGCGGCCCCCTCGCGGTCCGAGGCCCGAGGCCCCCACCTCGGTCCGAGGCCCCCACCGCCCTCCGAGGCCCCCACCGCGGTCCGAGGCCCCCACCGCGGTCCGAGGCCCCCACCGCGGTCCGAGGCCCCCACCGCGGTCCGAGGCCCCCACCGCGGTCCGAGGCCCCCACCGCCCTCCGAGGCCCCGACCGCGGTCCGAGGCCCCATCCGCGCTCCGAGGCCCCCACCGCGGTCCGAGGCCCCCACCGCCCTCCGAGGCCCCCACCGCGGTCCGAGGCCCCCACCGCCCTCCGAAGCCCCCACCGCCCTCCGAGGCCCCCACCGCCCTCCGAGGCCCCGACCGCGGTCCGAGGCCCCCACCGCGGTCCGAGGCCCCCACCGCGGTCAGAGCCCGGTTCTTTCTGTTTCTGGCAAAACAAGCAACTCTGGAATCTTTTTTTGAAAACTTGCTGACAGAAACGCTTCCAACAGTTGGCTTGTTGAGACAAACACCAAGTTCAACAGCAGTAAGTTTGAAGGTTTGGGGCCGACTGCTGATGTGCCTCTGAGCCTTCAGTCAGAGCCAGGTCTGGCGTACAGCGACAGCCTTGTGCATAAATAAACTCGGATGAATTAGTTTGTTGACTTTTTGGAGAACTTTGGACCCAATGACCTGGTTTTTACATGACGAACCCGAACGTGGCGTCATTAAACCCAGTCTGGGAACAACAACTGTAAACGGAGCAAATCTGAGGCACAACATTTCGCCTGTGGACCCGGTCCTCCTGACATGTTAATGTTTCAACTCGTCTTTGGTAACAATAAGAAAGTCCAGCTCTAAAGCTGTGAACAGATTCTAGTTGCTGTTGTTCCTCTGCAGAACCTGCTGCAGGCAGGGAGTGGCAGCGCAGAGACAATGGAGGAATGGAGTCACAGCTTAGTGCTTGTTTATACTCTTAACTAAATTAAACATTTAGACCAAATGGATCCTTTATTTCTTTTAGGAAATTCTCATTAAAATTCTCACTAAAACATGAGAGTCTGATGACATTAAAATATAGTTTATGTGAGCAAACAGAGGAGCAGAAAATGAAAATGTTGTGAATAAAGTGGTGAAGGTGCAGCAGGTATGAATGAAGCAGGAAGTTTGTCTAGTTAAGGTTTCCTTCCTGTACAGAGTGAATTATCTGTACATGTTTTTCATGATCAGCTTCAAGTTTTTGAAATTGAAATAATTAAACAGAATAAAAAAGTAGATCCCTGCAGATCAATAACACTCAAAATAAGACCCGAGTGAAGTTGGTTCCCTGGAAACTTCTTCAAATCTAATGAAATTGATGAAACCGTTTGTGCAGCAAAATCTTTTCTTTGTGCCTCTATTACTTTAAAGATGTTCACAAAAATGTAAAACAACTGATTGTTAGATTTGGGGGGCTGGTTGACCTTTCCTGACCTCTGGAAACATTTATTATTGTCTTTAAAATGATAGCAATTCTTAATGTTTCCCTCCATGATGTATTTGACGTTTCCATGGAACGTCCGCCATGTTGGACACGTTGTTCGTACCTGTCGGAGTGCAGATCCAGACCCAGGGGCCCGCCGAGCCCCAGGCCTATCCCAGGGGCCTGGCAGGTCTGGTATGACGGGTAATAAGGCATCTCTTCGTCTTCCGAGTTGAACCTGTCGATGATCTGTGAGTCGGCGTACAGACAGCGAAACTCCCGATCGAAGCTGTCGGTGATGAAACCTGAGAAATGCATCACCATGTTGCTGTGCACCTGCGCCGACAGCCAGGTGAAGCTGCAGGAGAGACGACAGGAAGTCAGGACGTTTTATCATCTAAAATCTAACAATCAGAAGGAAAACGGAGGAAAGTTTCCACAGATAACCTCAGGCAGGAGCATCTGACAGTTTCGGTAAGAAGGGTTGGGCTCCCACGTTAATGGCGTGAAGCCATTAACCCGGGTGACTTCCATCAGGACAGTAAAATTATAAGCAGGAATGATAAAACGCACTGAGCCTCTATCAGTACTAAAGGTAAATGATCTCCCTCCACCTCCAGCTGATAAGCCAGAGTTAACCCTTTCACAGCTGTGACTCATGGGTTCGTTTGGCGTCCAGCCGACCTTCATCAGGCTGGAGCGACGGCAGCTTGAGCTCATTACATCTAGAAACATCCATTTGGTTCTGTTACGTCAGAATTAATCAAATTATTGGATCTGATCGTATTATAACTCACCCTGAGAGAATAAAGTGATTATTTATCAAAACTAAATCATCCTGTTAGATATGAAAACAATGTTTTCTAATTTTAAACTGAATGTTGGTTATTAACAAAATATATTGGAAATTTTTAAAAAATTTTTAGTGCTTTTATCTTTTCAAATTGTTCATTTGCTTGAATTACAGGAGAAACTTTAGATTTTTAGCCAACCTAAAAATTATATGATTATAGTAAATAAGAATAAGTATAACACATACATCTCTGAATTACAACAAAAAACAAGAATACATATTTCAAGAATTTTGAAAATACAGTAAACAAATTGGAATCAGTTCATTTCTATTTGAATAAAAAATACTGGTTTATGGGTACTTAACGTTTTTAAAAAGCTATCAAAATCTCTAAAATAAATCAGATTTAAAAAAGAAATAGAGATAGTTAGCTATGTAGCTAACTGCAGGAGCTAGCTTGATGGCTAACTGCAGGAGCTAGCTAGCAAGCCTGACAGGTTCTTAGCTATGTAGCTTTTTCTCACTGTATTCAGAGGATTATGTCCCACTTACAGCTGATTAAATAAATAAATGATGATGAAAACATCATATTTGGGGAGATTTATGTCTATGAAACCTTTTCCAAACAGTTTTTCCTGTCAGTAGGCGGCGGCGTCACTCTCTGTTAAACCAACCCTTCAGTTTTATTTTCTTTATTATTATTATTAGTCATAGGAAACAATTTTTCCTCAGATATGAATGTGAAAGTTGCTGAACTTGCTGAGCGGGAAAATGAACAGAGAAGTTGAGGAACCTGCTGAGCAGCGACTCGCCGTCCGCCATGACGGTTCCCCAGACGGTTCCTCAGACGGAACCGCTGCCACCATAAAACTCTAAACTTCACTGCTGCGTTGTCAACAGAGCCATAAACTTATAAAACATGTTCAGCAGGTTACGATTCGACTTCCTGGAACATTTTAGATAATTTTCCAGTTAGCAGCTTGGCAAATAAACATGTTGATGAATTATTAATGATGAATCTCAGGATTGTCCTTTTATTCTCCTTTTGTTCGGCTTACCATAATCTGCATCTTTACTCATGAAAAAAACATGCAGCAGATATACATCAATCAGGCAAAACATTACGACCACCAGCAGGTGAGGTGAATCACTAATTTTCTCGTCAGCATGCCACCTGTCCTGGCTTCTAAGCAGGAAGCTAAAGTTAATGCTAATGCTAAAGTTAATGCTAAAGTTAATGCTAAAGCTAAAGTTAAAGTCGATGTTAGCAGCAGTTGAAACCGATGTCACTGCATTTCACTAAAACAAACAAAATAACAAAAAGTTGTAATTGAGGAAACACTTTGTTAACTGATAAATACAAACTGTAATTAATGGGGGAAACTGCTATATTGTATGTTTATAAAACTAACTAAAACATACTGAAAGTATAGACAAAATAACCTTTGTTTTTGTTTTTATTAATGTATTTATTAGTAAACATTTCCAACTGATGCAAAGTTGATATCTAAGTTGATCAGACTGTTGCAGGAAACTCAGCTGAGGGAAGGTGTGGTGCAGATGAGACCTGACTGAAATGCTTTGAACAGTTTTTTGTCTTCATTCCAGAGTCAGCAGAGCAGCAGAACCGAACCGACCCAACCCAGCCCTGCAGCTGGGGAACCGGTTCCTGTACACAAACGGTTCTGGGTAGTTGTGTTTAACGGTTCCCGTATCCACGCTCCGTGTTTTACTTTAGAAAATATCCAAGATGGCGTCACGGCAGAAACGCTGCAAGAAATGTTTAGATTTCACATATTTCCTCCTTTTATGAAAATAAAAGGAGAAAATGCCTCCAACATCCTCAAACCGCTGACCGCCCAGCGTGCAACCGATTTGAACGAGTGAGTTTGATCCGTTGCTTAGCAATGGTGGTGAATCTCAAGGGGGCGGAGCTTAGAGCACAGGTAACTTAAAGTCCTCCGCATCCTGGCTGCTGTATTAATGTTAGAGCCAAGCTGAATGAATAATCTACACCTCACGTTAACAGTTAAAGTCATATTCCATAAATCAGAACATGTTTTCTGACCAGGCTCGCTTATTATGTTAAAAACACAAAAACTGTTGATGTGCAACAATGTTAATTTGACAGAGGGATTCTTAATGAGTAAGTAAGTTTTTATGTACGGTAGTTTGAATCAAAAACAACATGGTGCCTTTTTTGAATTATGAAGTTTATTTCCTAACTCAATGAGAATCGATAAGGAACCAATAAATTCTCATCAGTTCGCGTCCCGACCTGCAGCACCACAGATCCGTCGCCTTCAAACTCCAAGCAAACTTTCTGCTCCCTCATAGTGACAGCCTGGGGTTCTACAAGCTGTGGCAGGAGTTATAATTACACCATCAAGAACATGCAGTAATGATCAACACTTCTCTGAGCTGATCTGTGACAACAGCTTGGTAAAAACAAAGTCTCAGCTTCACGGCAATTTTACACTCAGACGCCCTCGGCATCGCTACGCACCGAGTCCAGTTTTCACTCTAAAACTGAACCCGTTTCCTCACCGGGTCGCACAGTTTGTCCATGACAGGAAGTCAAGTCCTCGTGATGTGAGCAGGAAAGTCTCTGCACACAACTAAGAGACAATAACACAGTTTGGACGGACGCCTGAAGACAATGGAGCTCAGTCTGAGCTGAGGATGATGAGTAACTGACAGCAGAGCCGACACCATGTTTCTGCCTGGGAACACTCACATCACACATACACACTCATATCGGCTCCTTTTAGAACAACAACTCCACGCAGAAACTTCATCTGAGCCAAAAATAGGCCACAGTCCAGGATTCATGAGCGTCTCCAGAGAGCTTTATGATGTTTTATGCATAATGAGCTCAACGTGAAAGAAGCTCTGACTGAAAACGAAAAATCCAAACCGAGAAACGTTTCCCACAAACATCAAGATCTTTTTGTGGAAAACGGAAGATCTTGGTTGCGTCACGTATCAGTGGGAATCTCGACTATGACTTCTCCCTCTTTGCTTTTAACATAATTTAAACTGAAGGTTTTTATCTGGATCGTCTGAAAGGGAAAAGGTTTCAGTACTTGGGGTGCAGAACCTGCTGCAGGCAGGGACTGCCAGACGCTGCTCCAGGTAATTTAAGAGAAATATCAGCACAGATTTTGTCAGCTGACATGTTTAAACAGAAACTGGATTTTACATGGGAGGAACACGACCTCATTAGGCTTTAAACAGCTAAAATGATCCACTTGGTTTGAAACCTTTAGCTTCAACTTCTAACAACTAAAACATGAAAGTGTCTGATGGTGGACACACTTACATCTGGTTCATGTTTGTGAGCAACAACAGAGGATGTCAGCTGAATGAAGGCTGAACTAGCTGACGTTTTATTTTAAAATGAACTGGTTCAAATTAGGAATGTGAACTTGGTTCAGAATATTTAGGTGTGGATCTATGAACAGGAACTAATTCAGTTTTAGTAACTGAACTTTGTCTGGGTTCTTGGTAAGTCTGGACCAGGACAAGATGGCTGCAGCTTTACCAGGTCACAACCACGACACTGAAGGTTGTTTTAGTTCATTTCATGTGTTTGCTTCATTTAAAGCAGAAACATTTTGACCCTCAGGTGTTCAGTTTCACTCAGAGACGATCAGAAGGGGAAAACAATGAGCTTAAACTGGATGACCTTTGCCCTCTCTTATCTGCGGCTGTAATTACAGGTGATACTGGGACATTTCTGGAACCGTTTTAACCACCAGCAGCTTCAGGAGAACAGCTCTGCTGCACAACGTCGCCTTTATCAGCCTCGCCACGAGAATTTGCAAATTCATCTGAGTCTTCCTGCGTCAGCGCTGCATATCAGCGAGATGCAAAGCAGACATCAGGCTGCAGGACCGAGCAGCTCCAGACAAACTTTCCTGTTTTCCTGCTGACTGATAACAGGTGAGATTCTTCCAAAATCTCCTGTTTATTTGTTGCCACTGTGACTAAAGTTTATTGGTGTAAACAGAGCAGCTGATGCTGCCGTCTCACCTGTAAGAGCCGGCGACGACCTCCTCACAGTCGATGATCATGAACTTCTCCAGGACCTGACCGGTGAACTTCTTCCCGCCTCTGGTGCAGTACGTGTCGCCGCAGACGCTGCGAATCCGCATGTTCTGCACAAACCAAGGCACGTAAAATGATCGCTCTCAGCGTGAAAACAAGATCAACCAGAGAGGCAGCATGTATGGAGTTTGTATAAAAAGAAGCAAACAACTGGAATTGTCTGCATGAAAAGCACAAAACATGCCTGGAATAGTGCAGCGCACTAGGATCAGTGGTGTGGATGATTTATGGACATCATTCGTTTTTTCAGAATAAACAGAACCAGAATAACTGAAAAGTTGTGTTGGGAAATCTTCTGCTTTTCTCCAGCAAATTTTTCATTTGGTGCTTTAGTGTTTTTGCCAACTTTGCCGACAATTAGCACAGTTAGCTTCCCCTAATTTATTCCTTTTGTCCTGATGCATTCTAAAGCTTTATTTGCCTGTTAGCATCCAAGTTAGCCAAACCCAACAACCATCGAACGGAGACCGTTCAGGTTCTGACCCGTTTCACTTACATTCAGGTGAGAGTTCTGAATGTCCAGCGCCACACACATCTCCATGAAGTAGCTCAGGTTCTTCTCGTCCAGCAGGATGTAGACGGGGACTCGCCGCTTGTTGGACGCCTCCATCAAGTCACACATCAGGTCCACGTCGGTGAAGATGTCCATCACCACGGCGATGACCTGTAGAGACAGCCGTGGTTTCAGATGGTACCGGTTCTGATCCGGACCTCACAGAAAAGAGAGTTTCACTTTCAACTTTGGATAATTTTTACAAAAAACTGAGCAGAGGAATATTTTACTGTTGAGCTTTAGCATTATCGTTCTTATTTTCCAATAATCGTAATAATTTTAATAATAATGTTTGGAGAAATCCGTCTTATTAACTGTAAGGCACAGCGGTGGAGGGTTGATGATCTGGAACTCCTCTGACAGATGAATCTTGGTCCAAACTGGGTAAATATTCAACTTCCTGCTGTCAAGACCCACTTGATTCAAACCTTCACAACAAATCTCCCCTCAGATCAGAGAAAAAAAGGTTTTATTCTGTAAAGAGACGAGAATCTGAATCAGCAGGTTTCTAACTTCTCAGCTCACCAAACTAAAAATCAGCAGAGTTTATCCTCAACCAAACTTTACAGATGAAGGACGTAATGAAAGAAGAACGCTGCAGTCAGTGTTTCATGAGAACCTGCATGTTTATCGTTTATGAGCCCATTAAATAAAAGGAAATATATTTGAATATTATGAAGGAACATCTTGTCATAACCTGATGAGCCGGTCCACGGGCCCCCAGGGGAAAAACCGCCCCGAGGGGGGCCGCACAGTTTCCATGGAGCACAGATCGGATGGCAGCCTGAACAAACCCAGCCTGCAACCAGTCAGGAACCAGTCAGGAACCAGGCAGCAACCAGCCAGGAACCAGGCAGCAACCAGGCAGGAACCAGGCAGGAACCAGCCAGAAACCAGTCAGGAACCAGCCAGAAACCAGACAGGAACCAGTCAGGAACCAGGCAGGAACCAGGCAGCAACCAGGCAGGAACGAGCCAGAAACCAGTCAGGAACCAGCCAGAAACCAGCCAGCAACCAGCCAGGAACCAGGCAGGAACCAGTCAGGAACCAGGCAGGAACCAGTCAGAAACCAGGCAGGAACCAGGCAGCAACCAGGCAGGAACCAGGCAGCAACCAGGCAGGAACCAGTCAGGAACCAGCCAGAAACCAGTCAGAAACCAGCCACCAACCAGTCAGGAACCAGTCAGGAACCAGGCAGGAACCAGCCACCAACCAGTCAGGAACCAGGTAGGAACCAGTCAGGAACCAGGCAGCAACCAGGCAGGAACCAGCCAGAAACCAGTCAGGAACCAGGCAGGAACCAGGCAGCAACCAGTCAGGAACCAGTCAGGAACCAGGCAGCAACCAGTCAGGAACCAGTCAGGAACCAGCCAGAAACCAGTCAGGAACCAGGCAGCAACCAGCCAGGAACCAGGCAGCAACCAGCCAGGAACCAGCCAGCAACCAGGCAGCAACCAGCCAGCAACCAGGCAGGAACCAGCCACCAACCAGGCAGCAACCAGTCAGGAACCAGGTAGGAACCAGGCAGGAACCAGGCAGGAACCAGCCACCAACCAGTCAGGAACCAGGTAGGAACCAGGCAGGAACCAGTCAGGAACCAGGCAGGAACCAGTCAGGAACCAGGCAGGAACCAGCCACCAACCAGGCAGCAACCAGGCAGCAACCAGCCAGCAACCAGGCAGGAACCAGCCAGCAACCAGTCAGGAACCAGCCAGAAACCAGTCAGGAACCAGGCAGCAACCAGCCAGAAACCAGTCAGGAACCAGGCAGCAACCAGCCAGGAACCAGCCAGCAACCAGCCAGGAACCAGCCAGCAACCAGCCAGGAACCAGGCAGCAACCAGTCAGGAACCAGTCAGAAACCAGGCAGCAACCAGCCAGGAACCAGCCAGCAACCAGGCAGGAACCAGGCAGGAACCAGGCAGGAACCAGCCACCAACCAGTCAGGAACCAGTCAGGAACCAGGTAGGAACCAGGCAGCAACCAGCCAGAAACCAGCCAGGAACCAGTCAGGAACCAGTCAGGAACCAGTCAGGAACCAGTCAGCAACCAGCCAGAAACCAGTCAGGAACCAGCCAGAAACCAGTCAGGAACCAGTCAGAAACCAGCCAGAAACCAGTCAGAAACCAGCCAGAAACCAGTCAGAAACCAGCCAGAAACCAGTCAGAAACCAGCCAGAAACCAGTCAGAAACCAGCCAGAAACCAGCCAGAAACCAGTCAGAAACCAGCCAGAAACCAGCCAGAAACCAGTCAGAAACCAGCCAGAAACCAGTCAGGAACCAGCCAGAAACCAGTCAGGAACCAGTCAGAAACCAGCCAGAAACCAGTCAGAAACCAGCCAGAAACCAGTCAGAAACCAGTCAGAAACCAGCCAGAAACCAGCCAGAAACCAGTCAGGAACCAGCCAGAAACCAGTCAGGAACCAGCCAGAAACCAGTCAGAAACCAGCCAGAAACCAGCCAGAAACCAGTCAGAAACCAGCCAGAAACCAGTCAGGAACCAGCCAGAAACCAGTCAGGAACCAGCCAGAAACCAGTCAGAAACCAGCCAGAAACCAGCCAGAAACCAGTCAGAAACCAGCCAGAAACCAGTCAGGAACCAGCCAGAAACCAGTCAGGAACCAGCCAGAAACCAGTCAGAAACCAGTCAGAAACCAGCCAGAAACCAGCCAGGAACCAGCCGATTATCAATCATTTCTGATCAACTGGAGGCAGAAGATTTATTCTCACTCCCATCAGAACCGAGTGGCTGAATCCTTCACTTCCTGGAGGATTTTCCTCCTTTACCCCCCCACCTAACCCCCCACCCCCACCTCTGCTTTGTTATTTCCTTCTGACCCAAAACACAAAGAGAGGAAACGGGCCTGAAGGAGCAAGAGAACCGACAGGAACCAACAAAAACAAAACGGTTCAACCACCAAACGCTTCCCACTTCCACAGTTGATCTGCAGCTTCATTTGAATGTTTTTGTAAATATTCCTACATATTTACAGAGACGAAACCTCATGAAAAGCACAAATAGTTTCATTTTTAACTGAATAATATTTCATTTTACCCATTTTCCCCCCAATGATTATTAGTAATTGGTCTCATAAATAAATCAATCGATATCATGTGGTCATGTGACACTGATGCAGCAAAGGATTGTGGGATGTTTCACTGAAGCAGAGACATTTTTATGACATTGAAAGGGAAGATAAATATTAATATTGGTGGATGGACCTTGTAAATGACATAAACTATAACTGCACCATATTAATACAAACTGTTTTGTTTTATGACTTGATTCCTCAAAACAAACTGAAGTTTCTGTTACATTTAAAGTAAAAACAAAAAAGTGACATCTCCAAAGTTTCAGTTCAATTCAAAGAGATTAATATGAGTTTCTGTTCATTCTATAAGACAATTTATGAACTTATTTTGTTTAGTGAATTGCACTTTTCAGAAGGAAAATATGCAGTTATCAGGAGAACAAATAATGCACCTCTTTATTTCCGAGCAGCAGTGAATGCAACACGACTTCAAGCATAAAGGAGGTGAAAATCTTTAACCTTTTCTGCTTGAAGTTTGAACAGGGAAACAATGTTATGTTTTTACTCTGAAGCGACAGAAATCAGGTAGGAGATGAAAAGCAGCTTCAGGCGTCAGGAAAGCATCAAACTAATCCTGGTTAAACTCTTCAACAGAGGAGGAAATAAACATCAGGCCAGTTCTACAGTCAAACCTGAAGCCAGGCTGCTACTCCCAGTGGAGAGACTTTAAAACTGCTGTTATGTGCTCTATCTTCCTGGTTTTAGTCAGAACTCCAGCAGCAGCATTCTGGATCAGCTGCAGCTGTTTGATTGATTTGTTGGACAGACCTGTGAAGACGCTGTTACAATAATCAATACGACTGAAGATAAACACATGGATGAGTTTCTCTAGATCTGGCTGAGACATTAGTCCTTTAATCCTGGAAATGTTCTTCAGGTGATAGAAGGCCGACTTTGTGGCTGTCTTTATGTGGCTCTAAATGTTCAGGTCAGAGTCCATCACTACTCCCAGGTTTCAGGCTGATCGCTGGTTTTTAGTTGTAATAACTGAAGCTGTGCACTGACTCTGGATCTATAACTCTAGATCTATAACTCTAGATCTATAACTCTAGATCTATAACTCTAGATCTATGACTCTAGATCGTTCCTCTTTAGGTCCAAAAATAATAACTTCAGTTTTGTTTCTGTTCAGCTGGAGAAGGTCAAAGGTCATTTACTGGCTGAAAAAGCAGCAAAGACGCCCAGTTTGAAGGATTTCTGCACATAAACTTCTTTTATTTTAATGGTTCCCAAAGTGTGGGGCGCAACCCCTGGGGGGGCGCCGATCCTTTGCAGGGAGGGGGGGTTGTGAAAAGCAGTATGGATGAATAAAAATAAAAAACAGTTACACAAAAGTGTTTCACTGTAAAAACGGTTTGTAGTTCGTTTTGTTGCAACTTGAAATGGGAAAAAAACTTCAGTGGAGTTTGAAAATTAAATATGAGTTGAACGACGTGAGACCAGATGATTTATGTTTCTGTTTGATTGTAATCTATGGAGGGGGCGAGGGGGGCAGAGACTCTTTGGGAGCCATTGCTTTATTTACAGATGCAGGAAGAGGAAGTGACTCACGCAGCGCATGCTGCAGCATCTGCAAGCGGAGCAGCTGACCAGGCTGATCTGGGACCAGCTCACAGCTCCAGACAGAGACCAGTCAGGGAGGTCAAAGGTCACACAGAAACACAACCTGACCACCATGGATTCATCGGCGTCCAACTCAGGTTCTTTGTTTACTAATGCAACTTTAACCTGCAAGTTCAACCCGTAAAACCAGCTGCTGGGAGATCCACAGACACGCAAGGTGGCTGCAAACAGAAAAGCTAGCTTCAGAATCGTGACCTTTGACCTGCAGAAGGAACTTCAGACACAGAAATGAATTTCAAAGCACAAATTTGCCTTAAAATTCTTCTGGTAGCTTATAAAACACAACTGTTGTATCAACCTTCCAGAAAACTCGAAGAAGCAACATTCAGCTTCTATGCTTCACAGATCTGGAACAAACTTACAGAAAACTGCAACCAAGCTGAAACACTGAGTTCCTTTAAACCCCAGCTGGCTAGAGCTGCTTTTGATTCCTAATAAATGGAACATTGAACAACATTTTTTATGAGTGCTGATGATTTTTGATGGTGGTATTTGACTAAATGTTCTTGAATTGGTGACTGTATGTTTTTATCTTTGGGTTTTTACAATATAAAGCTCTTTGAACTGCATTGTTGCAGAAATATGAGACACAAATGAACAATTAAAATGAAAAAAACCTTCAAAAACGCAAGAGAACTGAAAAGATCTGAAATAAACTAAAGCTATTTCAGACCAAACAAGGTTAAAATGTTTTTAGAAAGCAACCAGAGATACAGAAACCAACATCAGGTTCAACGTCCTGAGTGTTTCTCCAGGTCAGTTTGGATTGAGGTCATTGATCCGGGCTCAGCTGCTGGCCTCTGGTTCAGGACCCAATGAGAGCTGAACCAACATGGCAACAGGTGGGGGTCGGGCCGGCCCGGGCCTGTCGGCTCTGGAGACGAATCAACGCAGCCGGCTGGAGGAAACACAGCTGCAGCGTTTCCTCTGGCAGCTTGTCTGTCTGCGCCGTGACGTCATCAGACCGGAGAGTTCACCTAGAAGCGCCGCGCTAAAAAAGAGAAACTCTATGTTTGCAGCTCTGCGGCCGTCAGAGACTCTGGAGGCAACAGGACCAGAACCGTCTCTGACCCGCTGGTCTGCAAACACAATGCAGCGCAAACGCAGCATTTTGGGCTGAGCTTCAGCCTCAGAGAGAGAGAGAGATCATTTGAATTGGAAATGAAGAGTCTGTCTTCACTGGAAGAGTGCAGACTGGTTCTGGTTCTGGTTCTAACCCGGGTCAGGAAATCTGCCCGGCTGAAGCTGAATCATCATCAGATTAGATTAAACGACGGGTCAGATCTGCAGCTGATTCAATTATTGATCCAATTTTACTTCACAGCATCATCAGAGCTGGTCTCTGTTCTATGGAGGAACAAAACTGCCATAATTAAAAAAGAAAGCAGACATCTGGATGTTTTGTTTTTCATTTTCCTTAAAATGCAAGTTTAAGGAAAATGCAAAAGAAAATATGTAAACATTTCTTGATGAAAGCAAAAGAAAAAACTAAAAGATATGGCACTGTTTAAATTACAGACGGGATTAAACGAGTTTCTGCTCCCATTGCTTTTCAAACAGAGAAGTACTTTTAAGCTAATTCTTTTGTTCCTGGTTATGCGTGGACATATTTTCTCTGTCCAACTGATTACTTACTTTCCTGTTTTTAAAAGCCTGTTTGAAATGTAAAAAATAAAAGAAATGGGTTTATTTAATGCTGTTATCGATACTATGCTGTGCTTTTTGTAACTAACTGTTATAACTGGATAAATGATCTCAGTGGTGGGAAGAGAACCCAAAACTTCACTCAAATATCAGCAGCATTAATTCAACATATTTTTTAAATGTAAAAAGTAGCATCCAAGAAATGACTCCAGAAAGAGTGAAAAGGTATTTTGGTAAAAAGTCTTCTCTAATCATCAATCATTTCAACATTACATTATAACTACATTTTCCACTAAACAATATAGAAAGTTTAGTGGAAATTTTGGTATTTTAATGACAAAATGACAATAATTCAGTAACAGAAAATAATAAAATCAGGCGAAAGCCTTAAAACTTGAACAAAAACTGTCTGGTGAGTTTTTACTTTAAACACGTTTGCTTTTCGTTCAGTGAATTTACTCTGTGGGTAAAAGCAAAAAGCAGTAAAAATACTCCTGAAAGAACATTTCTTCCAAAAAGTTACTCATGTAAATGTAACTAGTTACTACCGAACTGAGCCGGACCTCCTCACCTTCTTGGCCTTGTTGATCATGGACCGGATCAGGTCCTTGATGTTGTGGGTTTTGTCCCTCTGGAAGTAGATCTGGGTCTCCGACGGTCCGAACCGCACCGGGGTCTCGGGCCAGCCCAGCTCCAGCATCGGCGGCTCGTCGTCGGACATCATGGGGAAGTAAGTCCCGGAGGTCAGCTCGGACACGGCGTCCGCGTCCCCGTCGTCCCGGTCGCCGCTGTCGGGGTCGGAGGTCTTGCTGGCGGCATGCTGGCTGATGTAGCGGATCTCCAGCGGGGACAGGAAGTTGAGCTCCCGCTCCTCGGCCAGGACCCGCCGGTACTCCTTCTCCCCGAGCTCCAGCAGCGCGTCCGTGGCCAGCCGCGCCGCCTCGTTGTGGCTCAGCTCCAGCTTGGAGCCCTCCCTCCACGGGTTCTTCACCTCCTCCAGCCGGGAAGCGAGCTTCCCCAGCGGCTTCCTGCCGGCGGGGGCCGGCCGCAGGCCCTCGGAGCTGATCATGGTGCTGCCGGACTGGGAGACTATCGACCTGGAACCTGGAACTAGTCGCTGCTGCGCTGGGAGTCCTGAAGCATTTTTAAAGCAGAAAGCGGATTAAATCTGATCAATAATCCGCACCGACCTGCCTCCAGATTAAAGAGTAAGTGACAGTTTGGTTCCGTTCGGGGCGCTGAAATGGTCCCGGCCTCTCTGGTTCCCGGCCCTGTCCGTCTGGGTGTCCCTCTCCGAGCCGCGGCCGCCTCCTCTGCGCGGTGTTGTGTTGCAGCAGCCGGGGGTCAGGTGTGTTTCTTCTGCTCACCTGTTGCAGTCTGTCCTCTCATTGGCTGCTCGCAATCAGGCTCCTCCTCCTCCCGCCGTTACCAAGCCAACCAGCTCACAACAAGTAGCCCACGTCTGGTCAGGGATTTCAAAATAAAGCTGCTGGTGATTACAAAATAATAAACGGAGTAAAAACCATAATAGGTGAAAAATGAAGCAAATACCAAGGAAAATACTAATTTTACTTCATGCAAACTTTCAGAGTGTTTTTTCAGTCATTCCCAGTTCATTTGAACTGAAGTGTTCAAATGAACTTGAAGTTTGACTATTTTACTCAAATATGAAAGAAGAAATTACTAAAATAACATCTGATTTAATATTTAAAAACTGAAAAGAGTAAAGTGAAGTTTGAATTATTGTCTTCAAAATAATAAAAACAGTACAAATAAAAACAGTCACAAGAAGTAATTTTTAAAATATCTTTTTCAACATATAAATGATTAAATTAATCCCACAGCAGGCAATTAGCATAAACAGGTGATAAAACTGGGTAAAGTTCTTGCTTTGATTAATTTATATAGTTTACTGAATTGTATTGATCCCCAAATGGATCATCAGAAAATAATTAGTCAGAACAACAAAGCTGGTGTAGAAACAAGATGTCTCACTGTGATTTAAACTGTTGGTCTGTTTCTGGTGATTTTATGGTAAAAACATGTTAATTTTTTATTCTGTGAAGTTACTCTCAGTGGAGACCGGATCCACAAATATTATTCAACAAAAGTAAAGAGTATGGAGTATTTAACCTGCCGTACTGACATTCCAGAAAACTTACTCAGGTATGAGTAACTGAGTAAATGGAACGAGTTCCACCTCGGTTACAGGGTTTTGATTGGATGTAATTTTGCTGTTTTATGTCGTATTTCAGTTAATTTCACACATTTTCATCAGCCTGTTTCTGGTTTTGCAGATTTTTATTCCTCTTCATCTGGAGGGAATAGTTGGTTGTTGATTAGTTATTTAAAATAACTTTGCAGTGAATCATTTTGTGTTACGTTTTCCTCTTCATGTCATTTTGTTGAGTCTTTTAGTGTATTCAACCATCAGTTTGTGCTGCAGACAGCAGAGGTAATGATGTATGGCTCAAACGTTTTGTGGTGTCATTTTGCTGTTTTGTGTGGAAATCCTCGGACTACCTGTCGTACATCTCAGTAGAAAACCACAAATAGATCTGTTTCTGATGTTTCTTTGTGTTTCTATTATTATGGCACAAATATGTTGTGTAGCTAAATAATCGCAGGGATATTTTCAGATGTCATCTGACACCAGAACTGTGCCAAAACCAAATTCTTCCTTTTCAATTGGAAGTGATAGAAAAAGACTCAACCCTTCCCTGGAATGAAGGATTGCATTCCTCCGTCCTCACTGAGCGTTTCTGCAGACATTTCCTTTGATGCGTCAGTCATTGATGAAGAAATCTTCATCTTCTTCCTCTTGGCAGCAGAACCCCCCCCTCCTCCCCCTTCAGTGTCCGTAATCGGGCCTGAACATCCGGGATCGGGTCAGGTGTTTACCAGCAGGGAGGTGCAGGTGATGGAACCAAACACCTCTCCCTGACATCATCCTCCCTGCTCTGTTTGAATTGTACAGCACAGAGGGATTTCCATGCAGCGTCCGGGTCACGAGTCACAACGGCCGGGCGGATCAGCTGTGAGGTCCGGCTGGGAAACTGGGCCAGTCAGAAGCTGGTTATACTGGAACCATCATGGATCCTCATTTATTCAATCAGTTGGATTTTTCTTCTCTGACGGATGAAATGGGATTTTCCTCACACCAAACATCAGCGGGGTCTGCTCTCACTGAGATGTAAAATGTGTTTTTCTAAACACTTTAATGATCTTTCAGGTTCACAATAAATTTTATTGATAATATTTTGACCAACTAAACGATCATAAACATCATAACTCCGTCTGCATCAGTTTCTCACACTGTTGAGAAATTTTGCTCCAATCTTCTTTTCAATGTTTCAGACTTTTGTTTCAGCTCACCTGAACGTCCCACAACCAGGCTGCGGTTTGGACTTTGACTAGACCTTTGCTACATCTCATTCTTGTCTTTGTCTCCTTCCTCAATCATTACAGCTTATGTTGATGGTTCTGTTCACCATGGTTCTGTTCACCATGGTTCTGTTCACCATGGTTCTGTCATAATCGTCATGGTTACACACACACAATTAGAGAAGTTTAGTTGAAAGCATTTCTTCCTCAGATTTAGATTCTTCCTGAATAAATGTTGTTAAACTAAAAATTTACTGAAATAAATGTGAATATATCTGAAGACTTTTACCTGATCTTTACTGGAGATGCTCCAGTCCAATATTAATATTTCTGTTGGGAAGAATTCAGTTAGTGACAAACATCCTGATTCATCAGGGCAGATCTATTCAGTCTAAATCTATACTTTAGTATTTATTTGACTTTATGCACGTTGATCATTTGAATGAAGTTTATTTGACATGTTTGACCAAACTGGTGAAGTTATTCTTGTATTAAACTGAGCTGGTTTATAAGGTTAAATAATTTCTGTCTGTGTTTAACAAACAGAAACCTTCAGTGTTTTTAAGTCGGCTGTTTTTCTGTATCCGATCGGCATCTGCCGATAATAAATCTCAGAAATTGGAAGTGCAATCTGATGCTTCCTTAATCTTCCCTGTGTTTGTACGTTTGGATTTGCATAAAAGTCACAAACAGTTTCAGAAGAAGAGCAACACGAAGCATCAGCAGCGTTTTTAGATCCGCCTTCATCCACCTGAGCTGCCGCAGTAAACCGATGATGACGTGTTGTTGATCTTTGGGAGGAGCGGAGAACCGGAGAACCGGTTCGACCCGCTGGCTGGGAAAATGCTGACGCATCACTTTTCAGTCATTAGTTCCAATTTATTCACGTTTATTTATGTAACCTGCAGTTACCAGGAAATTCATCAGCCGGTTCCTGACAGAAACAAAAACATTCAGTTCAAAGCTGAAACTTTAATCTAATCTTATTATGATGAAAATGATTCATCATAAATGCTAATATATGCTAATTAAAGCCACTCAGAGAAAATAATTGTTCTGAACATTGAGCAGCGCTGAATAATAGATTTAAATTATTGTTGAAAGTTATGACAGCATCACTTCACATATTTTACTCTTACTTGATAGTTTCATACACAAACTTTAATAAAACCAACATAAACCTGCTTACATGCATCAGAAGGAAACCATGTGACTCATAACTGCATCCGATTATTTTCATCCAACTAATTAAATATTTATTACATTAATACAATAAACTGCTTCTGATAGAAATGGTTTGAATTCAAGAAACAACCTGAAAAAAGAGAAAAAAGTTTGTTTAATCAAACTAAAGGTCAAATATTAATATGAACATTAGAGGGATTCATGTGGGCAATAATGAAACTGTTTTTCACTATTTAAATAAAAACTAAATTATGAAAATCAATAGCTAAACAAAGACAATAAGGTTTGATTGAACAGATCAACAGTTTTGATTTTGATAATATTTCATGTGCTAAAAAGTTAATAAGTTTATACTTTATTACAACCTTCCAGAGTTACTCCAAGATTTTCCTGGATCTGGAAAACTTTGCAGTCATGAATTTAAATTACTTGTTGATGGTTGATTTGGGCTTCAGTACTCAAAGGAAACATGTGAAAACCAACATCCATTATTTTCATCCAACTAATTAAATATTTATTACATTAATGACAATAAACTGCTTCTGATTACTGGTTTTGATTATCTCTCATTCAACCTTTATTCTGTTTATTCTGTTTATTCTTTATTCTTTTATTCTGTTATTCTGTTTATTCTCCTTTATTCTGTTTATTCTGTTTATTCTGTTTATTCTGTTTATTCTGTTTATTCTGTTTATTCTCCTTTATTCTGTTTATTCTGTTTATTCTGTTTATTCTGTTTATTCTCCTTTATTCTGTTTATTCTCCTTTATTCTGTTTATTCTCCTTTATTCTGTTTATTCTGTTTATTCTGTTTATTCTGTTTATTCTCCTTTATTCTGTTTATTCTCCTTTATTCTGTTTATTCTGTTTATTCTCCTTTATTCTGTTTATTCTCCTTTATTCTGTTTATTCTGTTTATTCTGTTTATTCTGTTTATTCTCCTTTATTCTGTTTATTCTGTTTATTCTCCTTTATTCTGTTTATTCTGTTTATTCTGTTTATTCTGTTTATTCTGTTTATTCTCCTTTATTCTGTTTATTCTGTTTATTCTGTTTATTCTGTTTATTCTCCTTTATTCTGTTTATTCTCCTTTATTCTGTTTATTCTGTTTATTCTCCTTTATTCTGTTTATTCTGTTTATTCTGTTTATTCTGTTTATTCTGTTTATTCTGTTTATTCTCCTTTATTCTGTTTATTCTGTTTATTCTCCTTTATTCTGTTTATTCTGTTTATTCTCCTTTATTCTGTTTATTCTGTTTATTCTGTTTATTCTGTTTATTCTGTTTATTCTGTTTATTCTCCTTTATTCTGTTTATTCTGTTTATTCTGTTTATTCTCCTTTATTCTGTTTATTCTCTTTATTCTGTTTATTCTGTTTATTCTCCTTTATTCTGTTTATTCTCCTTTATTCTGTTTATTCTGTTTATTCTCCTTTATTCTGTTTATTCTGTTTATTCTGTTTATTCTGTTTATTCTCCTTTATTCTGTTTATTCTGTTTATTCTCCTTTATTCTGTTTATTCTTCACTCTGCAGAAACAGCTGCAGGTAAACCAGGCAGGAAGAGGAAAGACGTTCAGCTGAGAACCAGAGAGAAATGACTTGATTGGTGCTTCTGTGCAGAAACCACAGACATTTTACTCTCCACTCGACGCCCCTCCCCTCCATGTTTGTACGGAACACCCGAACTGTCAAAACAGGACAGAAAATGTTTTCTGTGGGGAAAACAGTTCCTTTATTTTTGGTCAACTGTTGCTGATTGTTTTGGATTCTGTGCAGTTGGACTGATTTTTGGAAATATTTTTCATGCTTTGCTATCTT
>NC_057874.1:30578638-30661138 GCF_019740435.1 Gambusia affinis | reverse complement strand
AGCTTGGAAGGACTGAAGGAGTTTGGCTCTTCTCTCTAGAAACAAGATGGCGGCAGGTTAGCAGCGCTGCATCTGGATGAGATTCTGGGACAAACTTCTGCTAAACACGGTGGTGGAGGTATGGTGATTTGGGCTGTTGTGTAATGAACTCTGACCTCCTTCAGTCAAATGTGAGTCCATTTGTGTAAAATCTGAAGTCCGGCCACACCAGGTCAAAAATCCCAAACACAGATCTAGAAGGTGCAACGGTCTAGTCAAAGTCCAAACCTAAACCTGATAGAAATATTTCACCAAAACAAAATCTATATGGTTAAATAAAGGCTGAATAAAAATCAAAATGTTGCCGGACGTTTAGAGAGAAAACAGAAACCTAAATGAAGTGAAAAACCTTCCACTGCTGCTGAAATAGAAACAATGTGATGTAGATTATTTCCACACTTCCTTTGACTCAGACGCTCTGACATTCCTTAGAGCTTCAGCTGTGAATCTTTCTGTCAAGCTGCCTGGTTATAAAGAACCCAGAAGAGAAACGTAACAATCTGATCCTGAACGTCTCAGGAAAGGAGAGAAAATGTGAGATTTTCCCCAAAACGTTGTGAGTTTCTGTTTGTGTCTTTCGGAGGACGGCAGCAGCAGACAGACTTTCACAGGGTTTGTCCACCCACAGTTTCAACACTCGGACAGAACGGCATTGATGGTGTGAAGCCGGCTGGCAGATAAAGGTCCCAGCTCATAACGGAGAGAGAGAAACCGCACCATTGTTCTGCCTCACACAAGAACAGGACTCAACCAAAAGGCTGAAATTAAAATAATCACCACAACCCGTCCAGCGTCAGAACCTTCGGTCTGGAAAACGGACCTTCACCGTCTCAATGAGACCTTTGTTGATGCTCTGAAGCACAACAGATTGACGCAGTTTGCATGAGAATCTCACAGTAAATGTCAGCAACTGCAGTTTTTATTATTCTGCTGCTCCATTAAAGACGGGCTGAGAGTTAGAGACCAGAAACAGAACCGCAGTTTGGACCAGTGAAGGAACAGAACCCACCCAAAGACGTTACATTTATCAATAACCTCCATACAGATATGCCACTATTTTATTTATATACCCTAATTCATGAATGAACAGTACAAAGCAAACAGGCCCAGTCCGTTCCCAGCGGTACCAGCCAGAACAGTCCAATCACCTCAGTAAAAATGAATCCCAGCTCTTTGAATCGAGTCGTTCTCTTTGCAGAACTGATTTGTCCTTGGCAAGAATATGGAGACAGTGGAGAGGAATCACCCACTTTAACAGCAAGACCACCAGAACCAGAGCCAAAACCAGAGCCAGAACCAGAACCAGAACCAGAACCAGATCCAGATCCAGATCCAGAATCAGACTGTGTGTGATGACTTAAACCGGAAGAGAGACTGAAGTGGAAACAGATTTTCTCCTGAACAGTTAGCCTGTATTCCCACCAGTTCTGTTCAGTCCGCTTTAATCCGACTCCAGTCCGCTTGTCTTGAAACTCCGGTTTGATTGATGAGGCGTGAACGCTAACCGACCTCTGACCTCTGGTCCTACAAACCTCGGTTCAGGTTGAACTGAACTCTGGTTCAGTTTGAATGTGAACACCAAGCGGACCAGAAACCGCTCCTAAACCAGGAAGTGGACTACAGCGCAGGGCATTCTGGGTAAATCCAACCAAAGCTAACATGCTAGCCTAGCGCTAGCAGCAGAAATGTCTCCTGGTCTTCAGCCAAAGACTAAAGAGAAATCCTCCAACACTAAAATCTGACGCCTCCATCTTGTTTCCATCTGGTGAAGAAGGAAGTTGCTCTCAGTGTCTTCAGAGGTTTTTGTGTCGTTTCCCTCAGTGGTTGTTGGTGCAGCGCCCCCACAGGCCAGGAGGGGAACAGATTGGTTTGACTCAGAACCACAGCAGCTGCAGGTGGAGCAGATGTTCTGGTTCCAGTAGAACCGGATCGACCGGACCGTCAAATGTGAAAATATCCTGATCTGATGGATGTTAGCTGAAAATCCCTTCCTGCTTCAATGGTCCCATGACAGAAACATCAATATTTTTTATATACGGACACTTTTTGTGTATTTTTACTAAAGACATCAGGTCCAGTCAGTTCTGAACAAATTTAGTTCTTTCACATGGGAATTAATGCAGAATGTTGTGAGGAACTAAAGCAGCAAACAACGTTCTATAGGGAAACTTTAAAAGGTGACACAACTCCCAGCAGTCACTGAACTCTGGTGGTTGGAAACATGAAAGATTTCCTCATGCAGCCCAAACGGAGAAAGAAAAGTGGACCAGCCAGAACTTCATGTCAGAATCTTCCAACAGCAGTAAGTTTACAAATGCACACCACACTTTTCAGATTTTCTGTACAAATTTGTATCTGCATTGATCCTTTTCCTTCCATGTCATAATTATATTTCACTTTGTTAGTTTGTCACATTAAATCAGAATATTATTATAGTATTCTGTTTAATTTTATTTAATTTATATTTATGATACAAAAACATTTTATTTTCTCTGAGATTTACATTCAGAAAAAATTACTGAATTTGTTCAGTTAAATGTTTTTTATTTCATAGAACTGATGAAGATCTAAGTTTAAATAGTTAAATTATAAAGGAAAAACATTTACTGAGCATTATTTATGGCACAACATTTTGTAAAATATTGAGGTTGTTATAATATCCAGAAAAAATACATTTATAAAATTTCCTGGTGCAAATAATTGAAGATGTCAGGTTTCTATATATATTTTTACAATCTGCAGTTTAAAAGCTAAAAGCAGGAAAACAATATTTTTGAGTAATTCTTATTGATTCTGATTAAAATCAGCTCTAATGTTTATATTTAGCATCTCTAATTTTAAACTAACTGGATTCTTAAGGTATTTTTTATTACTTTCTGTTTTAGAAACAGCCAAGTTGATACATTTTAACAAAAACAATCATTTTATTTCTGTATTGGTCACAATGAGACATATTTCATTCATTTTCTTTGAGTTTTTTAAGGTTCTGACCCGCTGGGCCTCCTGACGGTTTGACCTCTTTGTGACCCAGAAGCCACAGCGTCTCTGTCTCCTGCTAATCAGGCCTGGTTCTGACCCAGTTCTGGTCCCGGAGCGACCCGGAGCACATTTAGATCCGATGAAGCTTTTCTACAAAGTGAAAGCATCAGGAACTGAGCTTAAAAACACAAAGTTCCTGTTGCACAGAACCGGGTCATCTGAGCGACCCGGTTCTGTACAGACCGGGTCGTCTTCTGAGGGGAAAAGTTTGAATCAAGAAGCAGCAAAATGACTTGATTACATTTGAAACGGTCAAAATCTTAACATCCAAATTGGATTATTTCTGTCGAACGAGTTTTCTACGTGTTGAGGTCAAACAAAGAGTCACGTTAACTTCATCTCTGTGCATTTAAAGGGTTAAATGAAAAACTCTGGAGCATTCTGCAGAACCTCACCGCTGGAGGATTGAGACTTTATTTTCTCAACGTTTCTGCTCTAAAATCAAATCAGTGTACTTTTGTTTCCAGATCAAAACTGCTTTAAATTGAAGTTACTTCACTGCGCGGGTTGTGGCGCCCCCTGGTGGGCAAATGTGGAACAGTTTTCCACGTTAGAGGAGAGTCTCTCCACCTCAAAATGAAAACTTTAGGAAACTAAAGTTTTCACCACAGGTTTCTGTACTGTGGTCAGAAACCCAAATATGTCAGATTTATTTCTAAAACTAAATAAATCACAGTTTGTGTTTCCACTGATGTCAAAGCAGAAAGTGATTTAATGTCTGGATGATGGTTTACTGCTTGGAACTTAAGATTGTCTGCTTATTGCTGAAAGTTATTGTTTTCTGAACATTTCAAATAGGAATAAACCACAATGCAAGGCTTTGACAGGATCTTTAGAGATCAATATCAAGCTTCAAACTGTACATGTCTAATCTTTAACTTTGAATAAATCCGTAAATGATGAGTAGTCTTGTGATTCTGGCTTGTAAATATGAAGGATGGTGTTGAAGTAACTGAGGGACAAAACAGGAAGAGGAGCAACATGTAGTTAGACCGACTGTCGTTGAATCAAAAGTGTTCAGTAAGAAACTGAGAACTGTTAAATCTACTGTCTTCATTACAGGTTCTGTTCTGATAAAACGAAACCTGTTAATCAGTGAGTTTTATAGCAGCTCAAAGGTTGAATTCTGGATTTTGGAATAAAAAACATCAGTTGGATCTGAACTAAAGCAGGAATCAGTTTGTGATCGTTGGTTCCTGCAGAGAGACGATCAGATTCACCTTCAGACCAAACTAGCAGCTTCCTCTCAGTGAGTCCAGCTGCAGGAGAGGAAAGTGGAAACCTCCAACTCTGCTGCTTCAAGCTGTTAGCACTGGAGGGGAGTTGGACCAAGAACACTCAGAGTCACTTTGACGGACGTTCGTAGAGGAGGGAGGGAGCCTGACTGACTGGACCTGCTGCTGTTTCAGCTTCACTCAGAGACAAAATGGCTTCCAGATCAGAGGATCTCTGCTGTCCGGTCTGTCAGGACGTCTTTAAGGATCCGCTTGTTCTGTCATGTAGCCACAGCTTCTGTAAGGAGTGTTTGATGAACTGGTGGAGAGAGAAACCAGCAACAGAGTGTCCAGTTTGTAAGACCGTATCGTTGACCAAAGATCCTCCAGTTAGTCTGACTCTGAAGAGACTCTGTGAATTTTTCCTACTGCAGAGAGAGCAGAAAGTTTCAGAGGGTCTCTGCAGTCTGCACTCTGAGAAACTCAAACTCTTCTGTCTGGACCATCAGCAGCCAGTTTGTCTCGTCTGCAGAGATTCAGAAAAACACTCCAAGCACAGATTCAGACCCATCGATGAAGCTGCTCAGGATCACAGAGAGAATCTGAAAACATTTCTGGAGCCTTTAAAGGAGAAACTGGAGCTGAAGAAGGAAGTTAAAGAGAAGTTTGATCAGACAGCAGAACACATGAAGGTCCAGGCCCGACACACAGAGAGGCAGATTGTTGAGCAGTTTAAGAAGCTTCGTCAGTTTCTAGCAGAGGAAGAGGAGGCCAGGCTGGCTGCACTGAGGGAGGAAGAGGAGCAGAAGAGAGGGATGATGAAGGAGAAGATGGAGGCTCTGAGCAGAGAGATAGCAGCTCTTTCAGACACAGTCAGAGCCACAGAGGAGGAGCTGAGAGCTGAAGACGTCTCATTCCTGCACAACTACAAGGCTGCAGTGGAAAGAGTCCAGCGCTGCCCCCTGCTGGAGGATCCACAGCTGCCCTCAGGAGCTCTGATAGACCAGGCCAAACATCTGGGCAACCTGGCCTTCAACATCTGGAGCAACATGAAGTGAGAGTTCTGCAAAGGAGAGCTGGATGTATAAATGTATAAAGTTTGGTGCTTCCAGTCAACAGTAAACAAAATCAGAACAAGCAGAAGAAAAAAACAACAACTCGGAGTTTGAAAAGAAAATTTTATTAAACATCTTTTTAAAACCACTGATGATGTTTAAGTTTCTCAGTTTTGCATCCTGTTCAGGTCTGAGAGCATCGAGGGAACAAGCAGGTTATTTAAACAGAGGAAACACACAGATATTCAAAAATACTTTATAAATACAGAGCAGCATTCAGTAGAAATATAAACAGAGTGTGTTTGCATACAGAAGCTGCTCTCAGACCCAACAGGACGGCGGACACACGGGGAGACCTGCATGTGTCTGAATCCAATTCCACGACTGTCTGTGCTGCTTTACTGAACCTCCACACACACTTCATTATTTAAGAAAACCTGGAGCACGAAAGGGAAGCTACAGCAACGGAGGCGAAGTTTAAAGTCTGATCTGAGGAGAAGCAGGAAGTGTTTGATGGTTTCAGAGGAGAGGCGTTCATCTCACAGCCCTGCGTCGTTATAGGTGGGACTGACCACCTTCAGGATGCTCTGAGCATTCTCCTCCACCAGAGGGCGCCACTTCACCTCTCCTGTCAGCAGCAGATCCTCTCCGTCCAGAGCGTCGATGAACTGCATCTGTGAAGAGCAGGAGGAACATTTACCCTCAGAGCAACGACAACATGCAATGAAAACGCATTTTAAATGATTCACATAATTCCCATGAAATGCAGAGTCAGCACAAAGAGCACTAATGGTTTTACATCACATACATATACACTTGAATGAGGAGGCACTTTTTATCTGTGAAACCCCTGATTTGGAAATGGAAGCCAAGATAAAATGATGCATCATGAAGTCAAAACCCAACATGGGCAGCAGCAAGCTGACGGTCATCTCACTCACTGGACCTCACTTCCCTCCATGTGGAGGCAAGTCCAGTTGGTTCTTCAGGTTCGTCGTTTCTTTGCAGTTTCACTAAACAGCCCTCTTTGAAATGCTCTGTCTGACCTTCCTCACAGATCAAAAAACAGACACGTCTTTAGACGGTTCTGCTGCAGCCACATTCCTGGCCAGCAGCAGACTCTCTGCGTTTTTCGTACCCATTTCAGAGGCACTACAAGCCGGATACTTTGGAACAGAGTGGCTGTGATTTAGCAGCCGTTTAACCAGCAGATTTATCTGGAGAACAGGAATGAAATGAAGAAGTGAGAAACAATGAAGCTCTGCTCAGCATTCTGTTGGAGTTACAGTTTTGTACCAGTCAGAGTTACAAACATTAACTTGGTGCAACTGTTTGGTTTTCTTTTCAATGAAGTTCATTTGTGAATGTTGGTTTACATCTTTTGACTGCATTACACAAATCAATACGTTCCTCATGTTTAAAACATAAAACTAATGAGCTAAATTCAGTTGCTTTCATTATGTTTGGGCAAGAAATTCATAAAAGACTAAATTATGAGTTTAGTTGAGTCCAACAAAAACTGAGAGGTTCTCCATTGCTCTGCGTCGCTGCTAACAACATCAGAGTGTGAAAGACCACGCCCACAAAACCCAGGGTACCACTCTAATGGAGACGCTCTAAACTGGGCTTGAACCAAACCAGTTCCATCCCAGTTTAGCCAGCTGGAGTTAGATTTGTCGGTTTTTAATTGGTTTTAACTTGGCAACTGTAGGCCAATAACAGTCATGCTTGTCCACCAAAGTAAAGTAAAGTAGTGACTCTAATGTTTATGGACCTTACAAGCTCCGCCCACAACCGACCCACGTGACCGCAAGTCTCACAAGCAAAGCCTGGCGGCGCCTTGTTTCTATGGAAACATGACTCCATTAGTGCATCATTTCTACAATATATCAGAGGAACTAACAGGTTCATGTCATCAACTGGGAGGAGGTTACTGGTTTCTCCCTCACAAGCTGGTTGCAAACCTGAGGCCAGCAGGTGTCAGTCAGTTATGGTAGATCTGACCTTTGACCTCAATATGAGAAGCTACAGACTGATAGGAGGAACCAAAGAGCTCTGGAAAAGTAAAGAAGCCATTTGTTTGTTAATATTTAATGAAATCTATTTGTTCTATTTGATGTTTGTTGTGAATGATGTAAACTCACAAAGGAACGAGGTAATTAGTCCAACGTTTAGAAACTACAGCGGCTGTAATGAGCCACAGCAAAGGTAAACAAAGGTAAAATAACCCGAACAGGTGATCAACTCAAAACCACTCCTACCTTTTTACTCTCTCTCTCTTTGTAGTTTAAACACACCTGTTACCATGGCAACCGCCTGCGTCCCGCAAGACGAATAAAGATTACGTTAAAAACAAAACATTCAGTTCGTTACGATATCAAGTTTATTTGTGGATTATTAATCGTTGGTTCCCTGAACACAGTGATGGTTGACTGACCAGCTGTACTTGGTGCTAGAGAGGCTAACAGGAGGAACAGTTTAGTCCAAAACCTTTTCTGCTAAAATAAAATCTTCAGTGTGAGTCAGATACACGTTGCATATTGATCTGTTTAGCTAACGTAAGACTGTAGCAGACAGGCTACAAGGTGTACAAGTTGTATCAGTGCTGCTATTATGCTGTACTTAGCTAACAGGAAGCTGTTTGTGAGACGGCCAATCAGGTGACCAGTAGAATGGGCATCAGCCAATGAAAAGCAGCCCTTTGGTAAGGTGCATGATAGAGAAGATGAGCCCTTTCTCAGGACCTCTGTTACCCTCCATGAGCTTAGGTCAAAGGTCATCAAGGCCTTTCACAATGTGAACTGGAGACCCATCGCCTGGACAAGCTGATGGAAACCTGGTGGTTTGAGGAACTTTGGGTTTTGTAGCTGTAGAACCAAACCCAGTCATGGGGGAGATGATGAGACACCAGCAGTGTTTGGTTTGGTGTAGCAGCTACTCCAGTTTATTCCCAAAAGCAGAACCTGCCATGAATCCTCAGACTAGCTTAGCACGGCCACCAACGACCGCCGGCATTGGGAACTTGGACAAGATTTTCAATTCCTCAGAGAAACATGAGGGAGAATTTAGTAAAACTAATGTTCTGTTGAACCACAGTGGATTTTCATCTGTGTATATTTGGTAGCTGATTTCAGGCTGTTTTTATCTATTTTATATTTTTCTTCATCTACTAAAAGATATTCAATTTATAAATGAATTTTTTTTTTATTCTGTTGACTTTTTTCACAATCAAAGTAAAAGAAAATCTGTTCTGAAGTTTTACATTTGTTTGGTCAAATTCAGTAAAATGTGGAACGTCGTTGGTCATAATGTTATCCTAAAAAATATTGTGATATCATTTGTGGCAGGAAGTGCGACTGAGCAACCAACACACCTGTTTGCGAACGTACTCCACCAGGAGCTCCAGCTGCTGGGGGTCGTCACACTGACAGTTGAACAGGTTCCTCCACAGAGCTGCAGCCAGGACGCAGTCATCAGACAGGATTCCCTGCAGAAACACAGAAACACACTTCACTCCTCAGCACCGACGTCTGGACGCGCTCCAGGCGATAAAACCCAGAGATCTGGGACTGATTTCACGTTTTCTTCTGACCTCATCGTATCCAAATATGGCAGCGTAGAAGGTTTCAGTCATGGCTTTCAGGGCCTCCTTCCTGTGGATGGCGTCGATCTGCAGCACAAACAGAACCACAGTTCAGTTCTGCACAGACACACACCCAGCTGGGTCCATTAGAACCTGGACTGGTTCTGACACCAGGTCTGGTCTGAGCGACGGACCCAGAATTTTATCACAGTATTCTGTGGTACAACTGTGATATTGCTAAAGATTTTTATTTTAAGTAACAAAAAATATTCATGAAAAACTCATTTGAAACAAAAAGGTGATTTCTAAGTTGCACTCAGTCGCATTAAATCAAATCAAAGAATGGAGAAAATAACAAAAGTAAAATTTCCTGCAAGTTTAGTTTTTTATTTACCATCAATAACTAAAATTTATCACAACAACAATGAATTAAAAATCCTATAAGGAATTTTTCACAATAAATAATCAGAATATATGATGAATGCCGACCTGCAGCAGTTAACTCGGGTTATTTTTCTCCTGATGATGGCGCTGTTCAAACAATGTTCACACAACAGCATCAATTTTTCTGTAAATTAGAATCCAAACGTCTAAAGAAAAATTTCAAGTTCAGGAGTTTTTCTACTTTTCTTTCATGCATTAAAATAAAAACTGAAGTTTAGATAAAAAAAAAAAAGAAAATCTGAAAACGGATTTAAATAAGTTTTAAACAGTTTAAAACTTATTAATCAGTAATGTTTTAATTACTGATTAATTAAAACTTAAAAGGCCAGAAACTAAAGGATGGATTGAGTTTGGACATGTGGAGGCCAGAAGAAGAATCTGATTATTATTATTATTATTATTATTATTATTATTTGTGATTTCTGAATTGAACTGAAGGTTTTTCAGTGTGATCAAAGCCCAGTTTGGAGCCGTCCAGGAATCAGGTGTGAAATCACCTGATGGTGCGCCGAACTCGACTGAGGACCAAAATTACAACATTTTTTACATTTCCAGCTCCAGAGACAAATTCATTCAAAAACCTGTTCCCCTCCTGGCCTGTGGGGGCGCTGCACCACGATCCACTGAAGGAAACAACATAAAAACCTCTGAAGACGCTGAGAGCAACTTCCTTTATTTATTTGAGTTGCATTGGGGAATCAATGCAGATAAAAACTTTTCTAGCTGAAATTAATTCCCACAAATTGTAGTTAACTAAAATGTTTTCTCCCAAGGCGTCTCTTCCAACCCAGTAACTCCCCCAGAGAAGCGGCGTTGATGTTTGACTGAAGCGGACAGATTTCTGGCGCGTGATGGACGCCGGTCAGCGCCAGGCCTGTTAGAGCAGCTTTTCACGCTTGTTGAGGCTTTCAGAGCGGCAGTTGTTTTTCCTAAAGTGACCCTGAAATATCCTGCAGACCCACATTAACATTCTTTGTTGTGACTCCTGAACAGAGTGAAACCTGTAATTTCTGCAGTGCGGTAATCGGCCTTGCAGGAGTCTCCCTGTGAGCCAGAGTCCGGCGCTCCATGCCAACCAGCGACGTTTCCTGGAGCTGCTCCACTGACGGAGAATAGAGGAGCGACTCTGTGGCCGCGGCGACCGCAGCCGACCGCAGCCGGCCGCGCTCTCCTGGGACCTGGCTGCACTTCCTGCCTGTTGGCTAAGTTATGCTGATGTACAACCTGCGTCGCTCTGCAGGATGCAGCGGCACGGCTTGCAGCCCAGGGACTAAAATAACGGACGTTTATTCCAGAAAACAACTCTTGTTTGGATCTTTGGTTCTTCACGAATGCTTAAAGCCGCAGAGCTGATCAAAAGGAAAGTGTCAAACACCAGTGAGTTCCTTTAAAACCGTCTTCCAGACGAGGTTATTATAGGCAACTAAAACAAAACAGAAACTCAAACTGAGAAAATGTTTAACCGAAAAAAAAGAAAAATGCAAAATGGTGACAGAAAAAGTTTGAAAAAAAAACTCCAATCAGTTCAACAATAACTGAATAAAATTTTAAACAATGTAATCTTCTGCTGAGCATTCGGTACCCAATCGATGTAACCGACCGGCGCCAAACCCGACCGGCGCCAAACCCGACCGGCGCCAAACCCGACCGGCGCCAAACCCGACCGGCGCCAAACCCGACTCACCCCCATGATCTTGCTCCTCTGCTCCACGTCTTCCCACATGGAGTGGACGATGTAACGGCACATGAACTTCCCCTCTCTGCCCTCCTGACGCATCCGCACCAAACACATCCTGCCAGAGACAAACAGGGAGCGTGGACAGAACCGTCCATTTTTTATTCAATTGGTCCAATCAGGAGGATTTAGTTGCTTTGATACGAACCTTCAGTCCAGAGTTGGGATTTAAACCCACAACACTGAACCATCTCACCGCCATTATCCTGCCCTCATTCGTCCCTCTGTTTGCTTCCTGTAGTTCAACTGTGTTCAAGTCAGATCATCTAAACTACAATTTACCAGGAAAGACTTTGATCTTTTATTACAGATATTCTGACTGGTTCTGTTACAGGGCGGGAAAAGTCCAAACTGCATCCATTACAACAAAATCTGTAAATCTAATCACATCCAAAATCCCTCTAGGCTGATGTTCAGCTTTAAGAGGAAATGGTGGGAAACCTTTGCTGCTAGCAGAGCTAACTTTTAGCTTAGCAATTTAGCTAGCTCTGAAAACGCTTAGCGCACTGAGACGCCATGTTCATTTTCCTGGACAGATTCTGAACTTTACTGGTTGTTCAGTTCTGGTTTAGTTGAATAAAGTTCATTATTGAACTGTGTTGAAGTTTTGGTTTTAGATCTTTTTATTCATGCTCTTATTTTGAAAAGGGTGAAGACTGCTTACACAGCAGTTCCATTTTCTCTCCTCGGATCCTCCACCCGCGATGCACGCAGCAAATTACTATTTGAACGAATCAATAACATGAACAACGTGCAGCAGCAAAGCAGCAGTTTGACTCACCAGACATGCAGCTGAGCGACCAGGAACCAGGAGTTCAGGGTGTCCGGCAGGGAGCATTCTGGACCAAACAGAACCACGTTTAAGTCCATCAACAAGCCTGAACACGGCTGGATCCTTCTGCTGCATTGTGGGAAATGTAGGACTCAGACTTACTGTCAAAGAACTCGTCGTAGTTTATCCTCTCCACGCAACACGTGTACATGCGCAGCGCGGCGATCTTGATTTTCTGTCAACAAAAAAGTCCAAAACTTTAAAGAGACGCTAAAACTTGGAGTTTTAATTTACTGAAAACTATTTATTCCTAACAAGAAGTTAGAAAGTGTAGAAAACAAGACAATTTTCCCTATAAGAGAGAAACATCTGGAACCAGTACTTTTCAAGAACTGACTTCAAACTCCATATGAAGGTCTGAATCCGTCCCGATACGAAAACATTCTAGATCCGTCACAATGTGCTGCGGCCATACAGGCGCATCTATTCAGCCAAATTCTATGTTTTGCGCCCTGAGCTTCGCCATACTTTATTATTTATTTCACATTATAGTTAGAATCAATAATTGCTCTTTCTGAACCATTTGGAAGAAACTTTCTTACAGTTTATTTTTTACATGTTTCACCAACTTACTGAGAGTTTTAGTCGGTTTCAGTTTCTTTGTTATTTATTTTCCATTTGCTGTTTTACTCCCAACTGCACTGACTGAAAAAATGAACATTGTTTTTACATGTTTGATGTGAAGTTACTGGTGCATTTCAGAGTGCAAACTTCTCAAGTACATTTGATGACTGTCTGTCTTTAGAGAAACAAGAACATTTTAAGTAAATTCAGCTTTTTCTCAATATCAGATCAGCTTTAACCGTTAATAAACCTCAGATATCAGACATGAAAAGAGTGGATCAGTGCATCTCTACATAGAACAGGCTCCAGTATCTTACTGAAAAGTTAGCTTTGTAGTTTTTATGAGTTCTAAGACATTTGCACTAAAAACTAGACAAACCATATTGGTAAGAATTTGTGTTTTGAAGTGATTTCAAACATTTTAGTTTTTGTAGTTTCAGTTTAAATCAGGAAACAGTTTTGGTCCAACATCACGTCTCACCCTGAGGACACGGTTCAGGACACATGCATAGACCAAAACACATTTTGCTGAGCGATTAATTGTCTCAAAAATTATTGCGATAAACGATAATATTGTTTGAAAACCTTTTTACACTGATTTAATGGAAATGACATAATAATTCATGTGATTTCCTGTCAAAGATAGATACACTTTATTTTGAAAGAACATTTAACACTGAAACTGATAAAATAAACAAAACAACCAAAAACTAAAATAAAATGGATTCTCAGTCTCCATTAACAAAAATGAATAAAAACACCAAAGTGTAAATAAATACTGGATTCAACCAAAAGAGTTCAGATTATGAAGTCTGTAAACCATATTGCCCTTCAGTAATCATTAGATTTAAATAGAGAAGATGGAACATCGACTACCTGATGCAATAGTTCACACTACACGTTAGTTCACTCCTACATTTTCCCCTTAAGACAATCTGAGAACGCGTTGATGTTCTCAGATTGTCTCTTAATTTCATAACCGATCATCCTGTAGTGTGTGGTGTGTTACGGTAGATCGTTGTGGCGCTCCGATCTAAATCAGGGGTTTTCCCCACTGGGAGCTTAACGCAGCCTGTTGAATGTGACAGGTAGCCAATCAGAAAGCCGGATTCTCCTCCTGCTTTCTGAGGGAAATACAGAGGGAATCCCAAACAGCTGACACGGAGCAACCCAGTCCAGCGGACATTGGAGATGATATGTGGAAACAACATTAATGTTTATAAAACATTTGGTGTAAAGAATATAGAAATGATGAGGGGAGGAGTTGGAGCCAAATTGGTACCAGTTGATGAACCCGGTAACTTTTCAGCTGTTCTTTGTTAACGTGACATAAATAGATTATAATGATTTTC
This sequence comes from Gambusia affinis, assembly GCF_019740435.1. Taxonomy (NCBI): domain Eukaryota; kingdom Metazoa; phylum Chordata; class Actinopteri; order Cyprinodontiformes; family Poeciliidae; genus Gambusia; species Gambusia affinis. The sequence continues at coordinate 30,647,281 of NC_057874.1, read as the reverse complement.
ATTCAGTCAGGACGTTACGCTGACACTAGAGACACATGCACTGCAGGGAGATTGTAGTAAAGCATTGATTAATGCCTGGTTTTAAAATGACTTCACTGGACTTGGAGCCATTATTTTGTGCCCATTGTTGGACACCACACGGCCCGATGGAACCCGATGGAACCCGATGGAACCCGATGGAACCCGATGGAACCGTTCTACCTAGGATTTCTGTCGGCTAATGTGTGATCTCTCAGGTTTTGAAAATGGGCCGACAATCGGCCGACAGCTCTAAGATGGTGTAGTGTGAACTGGACATTACACTGAGGAAATGAGGAAGGGAGGGTCAGTGGAGAGCAGCGGAGTTGAACCTTTTTTCATTCAGTGTCATCAACAGAAAGAGAAAAAGGCTGGAAGAGACGATAATTAAAATGATGTCGATAGTTTAAATGTATCTATGATTAATTGATTTATCGTTTATCGTGACAGGCCTACATATAAACACATTTTCTCTGGGTTGAAACCTCAAACATTTTCTGTCTTTCTGCTCTTCATCCAAACCTAAATAACCAGAACTCCATCCAAACCCTCCAACTCACCCATTTGTTGTATTTGAGCGGGGCGGTGAAGCCCATGGCCTCGATGAATTTGGTGAAGGCGCCGACTTCCTCCTGGGAGTGTTGAGGCGTCTCCTTCACGCTGCGGAGCTGCAAACCCACATCGATTACTTCTGATCAAAGTGTCTGACACCCACAAAACTTCAAGGAAAAGATTTCATTTCATCATAAATAATCCATCAAAACAGAGACTAACCTCAGGAAATATTCATTTGTTTTCGGCTTGGAAAGAAGCTGATGGAATTTTAAAAATGTATGTTCATAAATGATGCAATTTTGAAATATTAAATGGTTGATCATTTCATCAGTTACTCAGTACTTGAGCAGACTTTTTACCAAATACTTTTTTACTCTTAACTAATTTATTTTTACTTGAGTAAAAATAAGTTGAAGTCGTTCTGCTCTTACTTAAGAACTTTTCCAACGTCTGCTGTCAGAAAAAAACTAACATCCAGGAAAGATTTGTTTTTCTATAGCAAAGACTGATCAACGTTGTGACTCAAACTCAGCAGAAATACAAAGTAAATGTGATGAATTAAAAAATAAGATGCATAGTTTGAGTCAATTTCTTAAGAACTAATATCAAATTAACATTTTGCTCTTTTTTTCTGATATAAATAAAATTATGTTCTTTTTAAGGCTTCTGTGAGTTTAATGATTAGAAAAAAATATCTTGATGAAAATCACCAAAATATTTTATTTCCTCTTTATTTTGATCACCATTAGCTGCGTTAGCATCAGAGGAAGCTGAGACAAGCTGTTCTGTGGCTCAGAGTTCACACACATCCGCTACCCAACCTGCACGCTGCAGGACGCCTGGTTCCAGCATGAGCGAGGTTGTTGGTCAGATTCCTGATGCTTCATTACCTGAGTGCTGATGTGCAGAGCCCGACTCTGCGTCAAACAGCTGGATCTGCTCAGCTGGCCGGCGGCCGAAGCTCTCAGACACCAATCCTGCTCCAGCAGCTGGAAGGGAAAAAATATATTTGATCATTTTTCTCTAAAATTCAGATACATGTGCAGCATAAAAGTTAATGTGCTGCATTTGTTCAATGATGAACTTCAGTGCTGCTGCTCAATATCTGAGGACAATTCAGTTTTTATGGTTCTGCAGAACGACAAGAAGGCAAAAAAAGTTTCAAAAAATATTTTCTATCTGTCCAACTCGGTGTTTTAATGAAGCCCATTTGATTCAGGAATTTATTATTGGTCATCACATCTTTGAGAACAAACGTTAATGAAAAAAGGAAAATATTCAGAGCTTATTTTATCATAGAAATGTTTACGATGTCCTAAAACCAACTGAAGGTCAGAGGTCACGGTGTTCTGGCTAAGATGTTCACCGATCAGCACCAGGTTTGGATCCCTCAAATATTGCAGCATTTTCCTGAACAATAAACCCATAATTAGTTAAAAATACCCAATTCGTCCAAACCAAAGGAAAGAATTATAAAAAAAACAAAAAACTTTAACTGAAAACTTCACGGCGACGTCAATAAAACCTAAAGAGTCACACAATTTTTGTCATAAATATTCAACTTAGTTTTAACCTAAAGCTTCTGGAAGCCATTTGTTCCTGAAACTCACTTGGATCAGAAAAATAGTTTAAGTCATGAAGCTGCTTAAAAACCAGATTAATACCAAATAATCACATGTTTCTCAGTATGTCGATCATTAAAACTCTGAGCTCATTTGAGACGTTTCAGTGTGAACTGGTTGGAAAAGTGAGGTTTCAGTACAACTTGTGAAACTCAAGTGAATTTACAGCATGAGAAAATACAAAATAAATGGACAAAATGTGCATAAAACCTGATTATTTACAAACTTAATTTTTTAAAAGTTGATTCACATGTAAGTAAGGAGAGTTATAATGACCTTTAAAAATTATACTTTGTATTTCTATAAAGACAAAAATAAGTATATTATGAATTCTTTAAATTAATAAAAATATCTTATTGTAATTTTAGGCGTTTTCTATGAGCCCATTTACACAGAGAGTAAGTCTGCACCAGTTTTCTGATAAAATTCTATTTTTATTCTTATGGACATTAGATATGTTATAATATATTTTTACATTCTGATTTATATGTGGAAATTAAAAAGAATCCAAAATCCAAACAAACATAACAATAAAAAGTTTTACAAATTCAAACATTTAAATGTAAAAATTTCTGCTATTTATTACCTTATTATTTTCATTTCCAGACTCTAGAGGAGAAATTATTTCCAGAAGAAACATTTCTGCCTCATGTTTACCTTCAACAACCAGAAAAATAATTTGAATCTAACAGGAGGTGAGTGAGAATAAATGATCCCATCAGGTATTTAATCCTGTAATCCTGATACATCTCTTCAGAACCGATCGAACCCCTCAGATTCTGCCTCTGGATTTAAATGATACGGATTTTTTAGCTGGTTCCGGAGTTAGCAACAAGCTAACTTTTAGCTTTTACCTTCGCGCAGGCGCCTCTGGACGCCGCCGCTCTCACGGCGCACCTGGCGGCGACCTGCAGCGGCCGCCGGTACATGACTGCAGCAGGTACCGGTGTGAGGGCCGAGGAGGACCGGGCAGCTTCTCTACGGCTACCTGCGAGCACACCTTCTGGTTGGGTAACACCTGCCCCAGCAATGTCAACGGAATCTGCCCGGCAGCGAATACTGTCCGACCGGAACTCCGCGGAACGAACGAAAGGTCCGCTTGATTTTATAACAGCAGAGGGTGTGATGTATTTTTTTAATTTATTTGAGCTAATAAATTTATAATCCGCTTTCAGTGAGGACTAAACGTCCTGTGTAATTTTATACGTCTGGTGAACTATTTAGACAGCACAGCTGCTACTAAGAAGTTAATATGGAAAACTCAAAGTGCCACAATTTCTTTTCATGAATAATTCCATACAGGGCTGCACCTTGAGCACCTGGAGACACAAGAAGGTCCTGGGTTCTGGGTCTTTTGGCGTCTTCTCTCCATACATGACTCATAGGTTCTGATGATTCACTACTAAAATGTTAAAAATGTTAAAATGATCATTTTGACTTACAAGTGTGTTGCATTGAGTCAGAGCACCTTCTACAGCCGCATCAAGCTGGAAGGAGAAACAGAACTCACTGGAAATAACACCATTCCAAAAATACCTTGATGTTGTGAAAAATATGAATAAAAACGGAATGCGATGATTTATTATGTTATTCTTCCTAGAAAGTTGTAAACATACAGAATATATCAGCACTTCTTATTACCAACTTATAATTGTTTTAGATTGTTGTGTTTTTTCAACAACAAACTATAATACCAAATATCTGCCTCATACTGAAATCTAAAGTTGTTTTTCAAAAAATGAGATGACATTCAGCACCTCCCACTTGAGGAGTTCCTCAAAGATTTGTCTTTGGCACAGTCTTAATTTCCGTGTTGATGTTGTCCCAGTGTCTATTTTTGGGAATGACAACATGTCCTTCTGCTGCTTGTCTGATGAAATTCCAAACTGTCTGCCCATTCATGAAAAACAACAGTTTTAAGCTGTTATTGGACCATCTTGCTCATATAAAAGGTCTGGAAAAACTCAAACTTTCTCCACCTCAACAATAATAAAATGGAAGTTATGGAATTTGGGAGATCAGATCATTTTTGAGTCCTTTCTGTCATCTTGGCAGATTCTTTAAACTTACAAATCACTTGTCAAGATGAACATTTTCTAACTAAACTTCTTGCTGGGTTAAGATCAATCATCACTTCACTGCTTCCAGTTCAAACAACCTGCTGCTTTTTAACAGGAACATCTATAACTCCAGTTCTAGCTTCAATCACTGGATCTATAATGTTGTTCCTGGTTGGTAAGGCTCTTAATGGACCTTTGAAAACAACAAACATCCTAAATAAGAACAAGTTTTGAAGGTAAGCAGATTGATCCGGACTTCATTTCCTAGAGAAGAAGAAGCTGAGCAGAGTTAATTTTTTTCTATTGAACAAACTTCATGGCCCCAATTTAGCTCCATATTACACTTCTTTCTCCTGAAGAAGACACTAGTAGACCCAGCGACATCTAGCATGTCATTCTGGACCTGCTAAACTGGAAATGATGGTGAAAAAAAGAATCATTTAATAAATAATGATAAATGTTTCAGACCTTTACACGTTTTCCTGACTGTGTTTCAGCTGCAAAACAACTGAAGCTCAGAGTTTCTTTGAATAAAGACTCAAACGCATCTGTTTGTAGTTTCTTTTGAACCATAACAAATGGAAAATCGTCCAACATATTTGATGTGTATTAATGATTTAACAATGAATGTGATGCCTGTTCCTGGCTTTACAACTGTTAACTGCAAGATGTTTTTATGTTTAGCACTTTTAACTGCCTTGTGGCTGAAATGTGCAAATAAACCTGAATGATTGACTTGACCAGAGGTTGAACATGGAGGCCAACCGTCGGCTCCTCTGCTGCCACCAGAGAGAGGATGAGGAGCAGCCTGGTGGTTTTCTGAAGGTTTAAGCTTCTCCTTCATCACTGTGGTTTTATTTTTCTCATCTGGAAGCGTCTGAGTGTAGGAGGCAACATGTCAAAGTAAGGGAGGTCAGAACCGTCGCTGCTCAGCAGGATCAGCATGTTTAGAGACTTGTGGCAGAGAGGAAAGTTCAGTTTGGAATAACAGGATTCCTCAGAAAACACAAAGTCATCAGGGAAGGAAACTGGCATGAAAAGGAAAACTGGAAGGTCAATTGGAGCTTTCTGGACCAAAAGTCTGAACATTCATGTTGGAGGAAATGAGATCAGCGGCGTCGGATCGAAGTTGGACCTGGGCTGTGAGTTATGAGACGCGACTGAGCGGGGCTGCTGTTTCCTCTGCAGCCAGACGTTGTTCATCCCACAGAGGGCTCGCCCTCAACGCACCATTCCTCATCGGTGACCTTGGTCCGACATTGAAGAACCCTCCCAGGAAGTCAGAACAAACCCAGCAGACCTGGAACGTGCCAAACAGGTTCAGTTCCAACTGTTCAAGATCTCACAGAACCATCGGCGCCACGCGGTGGACAAACACCTTTAGAGATCAAGTACATGTCGAGATCCAGAGGTGGGCAGGAAACTCAAACATTTTACTCAAGTAAGAGGAAAAAGTTCCCAAGAAAGTATTTGGTAAAAAGTCACTCAATTACTGACAAATAATCAAGAGTTTAATCTTTAAAAATTACACAATCAGATGGACCAAAAATATAAAGTTCAGTGGAAATTTGAATATTTAAGGATGAGAATAACAATAATTCATAGAAGTAACAAAAAATAACAAAATCAGAGAAAATCTATTTTTTCCAAATCAGTTTCTTTCAATAAACAATTTATGAAACTTTAACAAAAGCTGAGCCTAACCCTTGGGTTAAAACATTCAGTGGGTAGAAAAAAGTAACTGAAGTAAATATAATAGAGGAAATGTAACTTGTTACTAGTATCATCAAATGAACCCAATACTGTCACTAAAAATCTCATCTTCAGATCCTGCTGATTTACCGCAGGTATAAAAATGAGAAGCTAAACTTTTTCTCTTCAGTTTTCTGCTGTTCTGGTTTCACCTGAAACTTTCACCTAAATCTGAAGGACATTCACGTCTTTTGGAGCCGTTTGTGAACAACTGCTGCTTCCAGATGATCCGATGCCTCAGCAGCCTGGTGAAGGTCTGGAAGGAGACCCAATGAAATTATTTTATCTACAACTAGTTGTTACTGTGTCTTGTCTTTATGCTGCAACTGCAAAGTAATTTCCCTGCTGGGATGAATAAAGTACTTCTATTCTATTCTATTCTATTCTATTCTATTCTATTCTATTCTATTCTATTCTATTCTATTCTATTCTCAGTAGAAAGGAAATTGCTAAATCGTTCAGGTACAACCTAGAAACCATGGAAACTGCTGGAAGCATGACGGTTCCGCCCACAGGGAAACCAGTTCTCCATCTCCATCAACTGGGAGGGTGTCGACTAAGAAAGAAGCTCCTGAGAAAAGTGTAAAGGTCAGGAGAGACAAAAGTCCTGAGCTGTTAGAACAACGACAGAAGAATGAAACACAGAGAGGATTTTATTTAAGTTAAAGGTACCACATTGACCCGTTTCTTCTTGGTTTTTATCGGACGTGTTTCTGTTCCACAAAGTGATTCTACTGAAAGATGATCCCACTGTTAAGGAAATATCTAAATACACACTAATAAACAATGTTACAAAATGACATTTTGGGCACTTACAGTTTTGAAACGTAATAAACTGCATCAGGTGTCATGCATGGTAGAGGCAGCCTTATGCTGTGGGACTGTTTCTTTGTTAGAACAGGTGCATTACATGAAGAGGATGGAAAAATGAAAAAGGTTTTCCCTCCATGCTTCCCACCTGGATCCAAACCCTCATCAGAACCGGGTTTGGGTCGATAATAAGAGCTCCATAATGTTCACACTGAACTGTTAGCGACTCTAAAACCCCAGAAATAAAAAGTCATAAAAACCCCATAAAGTCAAAAATTGAGAAAACCAGAAACAAACATTTCATTTTGATGAGTTTCACCTTCAAATCCATCAATAAACATAAATATGTTGGTCAGTGTTACATTTATTATGATTCATAAAAATGAGCTGTGAGCAGGAACTGACCAGACAGTGACCGTCCTGCTGAACGTCCAGCTGACCGTCCTGCTGACCGTCCAGCTAAACGTCCAGCTGACCGTCCTGCTGAACGTCCAGCTGACCGTCCTGCTGACCGTCCAGCTAAACGTCCAGCTGACCGTCCAGCTGAACGTCCAGCTGACCGTCCTGCTGGCTCCTTCTGTGGTTTAATCAGATTTGATCTCACAACTTCTGAGTGGACTCAATTCCAAATCAGCTCTTCTAAACTTAGAGTTTAACAAATAAAGTGACAAAACCGACAGCAGATGTTCCCTGAAACTGACATAAAAACTTAAAATAAACTTTAAACCCAACAACAAAACATGAACAAAAATCAGAAAAAAAGCCTAAAAATGAAACCACTAAACAGATGAAATGCAGTAAAAAGCCAAGATTCTGTCCAAACATGTTTGCAGATCGTTTTCCGTTTTTTGCCAAGTGATTTATTGTTTTAACCAATCTATAACTTTCAGTTGCTTATGTGCTGGGATTTGTGTCCCGGCTGCAGAGGGAAGCTCTGGGCTCATTAAATTCCTGCTTGTTGGTCGTATATTAAGAGGTGTGAGAGATGTGAGGATAGGAGGGTTTGTGCAGCTCTCCTGCAGAGAAGGCCTGATTTCCTCAGCGTTTTCATGGTGGGGCTAAATCAACAACGCCGGTGACATGTTGGAGCTCTGGGTCGCGGCGACGCCCCGCTCGCGTTCAGCTGCTGCCTCGTCCCGCCTTCACCCCCCTCCACTAATGTTACTACTAACACCTCCTGACGCAGGACGGGGCACCAGCCTGCTGAACAAACTGATGATCTAACCTCTGCAGCTGCTCCAGCTGTAGCTTTACTCCAGCTCACCGTGTGTGTGTGTTGGCGTGTGTGTGTGTGTGTGTGTGTGTGTGTGTGTGTGTGTGTGTGTGTGTGTGTTTCTGTTTTAATGAAACTTAATACGCCTCCTGCTAATGAGTGAGGCGGTGACGTTCAACACGCAGGACAGAACATGAAGCTTCAAACCCACTCTGGTGTTCATGGAGTCGGTTTTTCACTAGAAAACTTACAACTAAAGGTCACAACAAATAAACCTGGAAAAAGTGGAAACTTTGGGAAGATTTCAGGTTAATTTTCCAACAAACACAATAAATCCATGAGGCGAAGGCTGTGGGTCCTGATGAGTCAGCAAACCATTACTCCCAGTAAATGAACATTTCCGTTTTGATTTGACTGATGGAAGTTTGAATAATGACATATTTTCATATTTCTGCCTGAAGTCATCAGATTTCTAATGTTTTTGAAGATTTCATTTTAGGAGCTTTAGAGACAATCCCACAGCATCACAGATCCTCTTCCGTACCTCAAAGGCATTGCAGCGTTTCCCACGCTGACCGCAGCTGAAGGGTTTAAACTGCCCTTCAAAGTAAAAGTCTGACCACATTCACCTGTGTGAGTTTTAACTCCGTTGTGCAGTTTGTGTTCTTAGTTAAGTTTGGTAATTAGGGGATTTTCCACACTCTTGCCACAGATACGAGCTGAAGGGGGATGAAAGCGTCTCCACATCGATCCCAGCTGGGAGATTCTGCTGAGGGAGACGCGCTGCCACCTCACAGAAACACTCCAGTCTTGGTTTTACTCATTAATAAGGACAATGTCACAGAGACAGTGAAGGAAATGTAGTCAGGCTTCTCTGAATAATTTCAGATCCAGAGAGAAAAATACATTTTATCAGCTTTATGAGGCTGATGTCTGACATAAATGATCATGTTGATGACTTTGTGTGGACGATCTGAAGACCTTTCTACATTATGTTGTGATTTTAATCATGCCTCTCTCTGCTACTCTCTTAGAATCTCAACAATTTATTTTCTACCAGAGAAACAAAACACTGGATGTGATTCATGCCAATGTCTGGGATGTGCATCTCCAAAGTGTTGTGATTCTGTTTCTCTGTGCTGACAGTTTAAACCTGCAGCTCTGTGAGGGCAGGAGAAAAAGCTCTGCTTTAAGGTTAGTTTGAGGATCTGTGACAGAAATGAGGGAGCTGAGAAAAGTGTGCATAAATTTTTTAGCACATGTTTTACTGCAATTAGCAGAAATTTAGTGTCTGAACTTTGCTGAAAATAATTTTCTAGTTTACGGTGAGCTGCAGTAATGAAACCGTCTGTGCCGCTGGATCCCTGCTGCCGTACCAGAAACGTTTCTAAACTCAGCCATAGCTTTGAAAAAGCACCAACAAGTTCTGCAATATAATCAGCTCTTTATGTCACCAAGGTTAAAACCCTGCAGCTGCAGCCGCTCTGATTTTTCATCTTTTGTGAGAACTGACTAAGAAAAACACCAACCTGAGAAAACAGTGGAAGTTTTTGAGCAGGTAGAGACGGTAATCTGTCGACAGCACGGCTTGGAAACATTTCCATCTGTATGAAGAGAGAGACGCACGGGGAGCGCTGTGGCCTTGAGCTGAAACAACGACTGAGGAGTAAAAACGCTGCTGAAGGTCTAACTTTCACTAAAGTGTTTCTTGGCAGAGCAAAGAGTCTAACCTCACTGCAACTGTCAGAGGACAAAATTTCCTCTTATATGAATGTTTTATCTTCCAAATATAAGAAATGATAAGTACTTAGAGCTAAAGGTTGCAGCAGTGGTTCTTTCAGCCACCGTCTCCTGGGACCTGAGCTCGTTTATTGTCTAGTTTTATGGGAGGATTTCAGCCAATCACAACACAGAACTACAACTGCAGAGCTTTTCTCTTCTTTTTGTTGCTGCTGTTTCAATTTACTACAAGCTGAGCTTCTGATGACAAATCAGGAAAAAGATCAATACTTTTATAACAAAGCCTCTGTGAAAGAAGGCTTGGAATGTGTTGCTTAAAGTACTAAATAAATTATGTAGGCGCGTTGCATGATATTATTTACAGATGGAAGTTTTGTGCATGCGCACAACGTTTCATAGCCGAGTCCCGCGGTGGAACAGTTATGTTAACAAAATGAAACTTGGAGATGTAGAGAGTGCAGAGCGCAACAGGAAATAATGCAGAAAAACGTTCCAAAATAACTCGAAACCACTGGGACTTTTCTTTTTCTCGCTCTCAGTGCTGGCTATGCTACACACAGACCTGTTGCCATAGCAACAACGCCACAAATGTATCAGGATTCAACACCAAAAAGCACACAAACATTTCCCACAAACAACTGAACCTTCAGTCAGTTACAGTTTTGTTTTCAGCCTTGATGTTTATTAATAATTGATCACTGTGGTTGATTAGCTACTGTTGCTATTAGCTGAGCTAACACAGCAGTAGTTGATTGGTTGAAACGCCTGCCCTACTGGTGACCTGTCAGAGTTGGTGTGTAGCTTGTCTTAGTTTAGTTTTTTTACTGAACCGAAACACTGAATTCCACATCACAGCCACATGCTCAGGTTATCATAGTCAAGTTAGCATAACTGACCTACTTCCCTCTCCCTCACTGTATTTTATTTCATTAAACTTTTTACTGACCTTGTTATCTAGTTGTTGTGTTGTTGAAAATTAGTAGCAAACACTGCCTCCATTTCTCTTTTAGATATCACACACTAAGATTTAGTGCTAGGTTGACAACTGGACAGCTAAATCCAGTGCTAGTCATCGTCAGCTAGCAGTTTGACCTCAGCAGGAAACGGCAGGAGGATAAAAACTACAGCACTTCTACTGAGATCCTGATTACAACGTGGTTACCAAACTTGAAGCAGTGCTGCACTAAGATGGACCTGTTTGAGTCACCTGGTGATCAGGAGGTTGTGAGTTTGAATCCAGACAGTGAGCCACACAATGCTCAGGCTGTGTGAGTAAATATGAACAGCTGCTAACCGCTGTTTGCTGTAGGAACTATTTCTACTTAGAAGAAGTTATGAAGTTTAACCAAATAACTGCTGGTGTCTTTGCATTTGGTGCTGGTTGCTCAGTGAATCAGGTGCTGAGCAAGAAAAACACAAACAGAATCATCTGACCCTTGACCTTCAGGTAGTTTCTGAAACATTCACTGTAAAACTAAAAGGTCCAATAATGGAGGACATATTGATATTTTTGAATTACTGATTGGACACATCAAAATGTTTAAACATTCTTCAGCCGTTTGGCTTGATTTGATATTCAGAACGAAGCTCACAGTAAAATGCAGGAATGGAGAGAAGCAGGATCAGATTTTTAGCATCAGATTTGGTTTATTTTGGCTTCTGCTTTGCTGAAGAGTTTCATATGAAGAAGAGACGATGCCAGCGGTTGATTACAGAGGAATACCAGAGAAGGTGGAAGCAGAGCGCCGGGTTTGGACTTCCTGCTGGACTGAAGTCATCAGCAACTTGTCATCACCTGGAACCACTTCTGGTTCTGTTCAGAAACCCAAATGTAATCCTGACCCGGTAAACCTTGAAGCAGAGCATCTGCCTGAAGGATTCATTTCATCATTTCATCACACATGAAACTTCTGATTTATTCATAAAGGAAAAATTATGTGATCCTCAGCAAACAGGAAGGAGAAAAGGTCCGTAAACTAGAAGCTGAAAACAGATCCAAACTATAGAACCGGGTCCAGAACCAGATGGAATCTGTCCATAATCAGAGTTTTGGGGTTTTTCATTACAGTTAACTTTTATTTTGTTGGTCCAAGCTTTAATTCACCTTTAGAGGATGTTTGCCTAGATTTCATTAGTCCTCATTAGTTTAGTTTCTAATAGTTTTAGTTTTTCAGACGTAATGTTCAGGTGGAGAATTCAAACCGTCAACCAGCTGCCTGGCGTTTTCCCCCAACTTTTGCTGTCATCGTTTTGTAGACTGGATTATGAAACGCCGTAATTTGCCGACAACTGACGTAAACTGATTGTGTGAGAAAAAAATCAATTTGAAAGGCTAATAAATAGATTCATAAACACAAAAAAGGGGAATTATGTTGATTATTTCAGTAGGTTTTATTTATAAATGCATGATTCAGTTATAGTTTTTCCACATTATTTACCATTTTTATTTATTTCAATGAAAATATTTTCTCAAGTTTACAATAATTAAAATAATATGACACATTAAAAAAGTAGTCTGCATTTCAAAATCTGAACATTATTATAACATTATTATATATATATTTTTCTGTTTGCTTCTCCTGTGAGGTTAAAATCAGCAGCTGTAATAACTGGTACAATGTCAGCTAATTATATGTAATTACAGATGATGCTAATCTTTAGGGTATGAAGCAAATGGTCAGACATGTTGCTATGAGGGGCCCCCAAATGAAACCCTGACTAGGGCCCCAGAAAGGCTAGGGCTGGCCCTGGCTGAGTGAGGGCGTCCAGCTTTTGGAGTGGTTTAGTGTGGCTCCTGGGACAGTTTAGGAACGGGAAAAGTCAGGTTTTTAATGACAAATTTTTATTTAAGTAGAAAATTTTCTGTGTTTTTGTTTTAAGATTTATTTTTGTTTGCTTTGATTTGAAGTATTCTCCAAAAACAGACTTAATCACACCAAATAATTAAACTGTGTTAAATACATTAAGGGAAATCGAACGCTGTTGAATTAAAATACTTGTCAATTTATTGCTAATTGCATAAAACAAAAGTAATTCACAATAAAACAAATTGTTACTTTCAGCCCCGTATTGTTCCAGTGTTCACACTGTTGATATTTAATCAGCTCTCATTGGTTCCGCCGCGGCTTGTCCTGCTGGCTTTCTGTTCTGGATTCTTGTTTTTGTCCGACTCTGGCTCCCTGTGTTCCCTGTGACTTTTCTGTTACAATAAAAATAAGTAAAGAAGTTTACTTGAGTAAGGTTTGAAAGGTGAGGAGGAGAAGTTAAAACCGGGCCGGCGGGTTGATGGAGGACCTGCTGAGGAGCCAGAGGGTTGATCGGTTCAGCCAGCTCCGTGTTGATGTTGGCCTCCGTCGCTCACAGCAGCGCTGAGCTCACTCATGTAAAGTTTGTGCGAACATATAATCACCCAGTGAACCGCCACAGACCGTTTTATAGACTCCCAGAGCTCAGAAATATGCACACATTAATAGGAGAACAGCCTCAGACCACTAAGCTAACCAAAGCGTCTGCCTCTTGGGTTCTCACAGAAATCAGGAGGTTTGTGAAGAAAATATTTACCTCTGTTTGATCAGGACGACGACGCTGTTGGAAAGAAAAATCCTCAAGAAAACAGATGTTCTGGATGTTCCTATGAATATTAACATCCAGCTGCATTAAACTGAAACTTTAATCAGTTTTCAGCAGAAAGGATCCTGGAAGAGGGAGGAGCTTCGTTATTTCTATAGACAGCATATAAACCTGTTAATTAGGAGGGAAATAAGCTGGCCTGGTTTTTTTCTTTTAGACATATGGCGCTGTCCTTATTGATTTTTAAATATAAACATGTAGAAAGGTTATCGTTTGTAAACAAATTGACCTTTTCACCAAAACTAGTTTTATTAATATGTCACGTTGTGTCACGCTGTGATGTGAGGCAGACGCCTGGAGACCCAGGTAAGATGAATAATGATGAAATCCCAAATAACACCAACAGTCCAAAACCCAGGCTGAGCGGAAACCAGGTCTTAACACAGGTAGCACTGGGTGAACGACTGGACGGAAACATCCATCCATTATCTGAACACCCTTCGTCCCTAATGGGGTCAGGAAGGTTGCTGGTTCCTCTCCAGCAGCGTCCCGGGCGAGAGGCGGGGTCACCTGGACAGGTCGCCAGTCTGTCACAGGGCAACACAGAGACACACACACACACACCTAGGGAGAATTTAGAGACCAATTAACCTGACAGTCATGTTTTTGAACTGTGGGAGGAAGCCGGAGAACCCGGAGAGAACCCACCATGCACAGGGAGAACATGCAAACTCCATGCAGAAAGACCCCGGGCCGGGAATCGAACCCAGGACCTTCTTGCTGCAAGGCAACAGCTCTACCAACTGCACCACTGTGCAGCCTGGACGGAAACACAGAGACACTAAATACACAGGAGGTAATCAGGGAACGAGACACACCTGGGAATAATCAATGAGATTCAGGACAACATGGAGACAAACATGAAAGAAGTCAAATCCTGACATAATAACTCAAACATTTTTGGAGATTTCTTTGGGGATTCCAGCCTGTTTTTTTTTTCTTAAAGAACTTTTTATTTTTGAGTTTAAAAGTTCAAAGTTCAGAGTTTAATGTTCAGCGATGCTTTTGAACCATAATAAATGGAACATTGTCAACATATTGATGCGTATTGATAATAATGATGATGTTTGTCGCTGGTTTCTCATTTGTTGACTGCAGGATGTTTTTATGAGGTAAAGAGATTTTCAACTGATTTGTTGCTGAAATGTGCTATAAAAACACATTTGATTGTTTTATATAACATTCTGCATTTGTTGCTAAAATATTAGAAACATGCAGCTGACCCGTTTAGGAACCTGAGGCTCTGATCCACTTTGGCTAAAAGTGCAGTTTGTCTGAACATCCATCAAATTGACTGGTTTTACTGAGAGAAGATCAGGGGCATGTTAAAATACTGAATATTTTAACTTGGTTTGACATTGATGTCTCAAAATCTTCCATTAGATGGCGCTGTGCATAAAGAAATTAATAAATGTAACTAGAAAGTGTACATTTCCTATGAAAATGCAAGTGTTTTGGTCTTTGCAGCCGACTGCTGAAGACTTGCAGAAAGGTAAGAAATAGTTCACGCAGTGTGAAAAACCCACATAAGAGCCAAAATTAGCTAAAAACCTAAAACTAGCTAGATTACTAATGATAGCAAATAGGCTACCACTAGCATGCTGGTTTACAGTAATACATTCCATTAAATGTAAAATAAAAAATAAAAAAACTCATGTAAAACCTAAAATCTGAAAAGGACAGAAACCCTCCGTCTCTGATACAGACGGAGGGTGAATGAAATCCAAACCTTTCATAGTTCTTGAGAAACCAACATTTGCTCAGAGGCCTCGTTTACCATGGTGATTATAAAAAAAACAAAAACACGCTACATGCAGCACAAAAAGAGCAACGTCAAAACCTCAAATTACCGCCAGGTGCACAAAAGCTGTTAAACTGCCCAACTTCAAAATGGCCGCTGCCTTGTTTCCTCCATGGCAGCCAGATACTGGATGACAAACTGTAATTAATAGGCAGGACCTGAAACATCCACTGTGAAACACAACGGACGTTTTAGATTTTAATTCTTAATTCTGCCACAGGATGGAGCCATTTCCCCATTTCTATGAAACAATTCATAAAAAGCTGAATATTATAAAAATGATGAAGGTTATGAACACCAAGAGATACAGCCGGCATTAGTTGGTGAAAATAGTAGCACAAAGTCTGCAGGATAAGAAGCGCAGCGAAATTTACGGAGCAACCAGGAAAGTGGAACTCAATAGTGTGAATTCCTGCAGCATTCACACTATTAATTATTAAAAAGGGTGAGAATAACATAAGTAAACACAGCAGACAGTGAGTCTGATGCAAACCAAGATGGAAATAAATTTTCAGTTTTGTTTAGAAAGAAAAAAATTATTTTTGTTTTGTTACACAAATTATGAAGCTTTTTTTGGAGGCAGGAAATCACAAATGTTTTCATTATAAAATAAAAGTTCATATTTATCAAGAACTTATTCCACATCTACTTTGACACAATAATACATTTTAAACTGTAACCAAAACATTTTGTTTTCATGTGAATCATTTAAAACTTCAAACTGATCCATCCACGTTTCATCTGGGATTTCCTGCCACGTTTAAACATTTCATCCTAACATGATTTCTCTTTGCCACACTGACATTTTTGCAACTTGGTGGAAAAATGGAGCAAATTTTTCCTGCTGAATTTTTGTCCATTATTTGTATTATTTGCTGCTATTTGCTTTGTGAATCAAGAGGAAAACAGACATGCAGAAAATGACGCTGAGGTGTTTACAGACCTGATTGTAACGGATTGAAGTTGAATGAACTGGACTTTCAGAACCTTACTATGAAACATTGGGAGAAAACAGTCAGTCCATTGTTTAACAATAATTGAATGCATTTTTTTGAAAAGCAATGCAACACTTTGATGGTTTTGAATTCTGCACCTAAAAATTAACCAAAGTGTGAAATAATATAAATAAATGATAAAAACTAAGCTAATACTAAACAATATTGATCTAATAATAGTGAATTAAATCTAGGAACCACTTAAAATTAACTGAATTTGACAAAGAAAACCCCAAAACTATTTTAACCCTGACTGTAACCAGATTTGGTGGATTTTACTGTAAGTCATGAGGAACGGCTGAACGACGGCGTCGACGTCTAGCAGGTCGGAGAACAGCGAGCGGCGCTGTTTCTTCACTTCCTTCCTGCTCCCACACATTCTTCTTCTTCTCTGGTTATTCAGCTGTCAGACTGCCTGGGCTTTATCTGCAGGCACAAATTATCTTCAGGGTTCTCCATTGTTAACTCTGCAGTCTGCACACACACACACACACACACACACACACCCGCACACACACACACACACACACACACACACACACACACACACACACACACACACACCCACACACACACACACCCACCCACACACACACACACACACACACACAGAAACAATGGTGCTGTTTTCCAGCAGTGTGTGGACTCCTGCAGGCGGTTGCTGCTGCGTTCACAGGCTCCTTGTTCGGTTTGGTTTTACAGCCTGGTTTTCATAGGCAGTCCCATCAGACTCTTTACACCTCAGCAGCTCCATGTTGGATCTCCTGCAGGTCCGGCGGCTGCTGAGGGTTTGCATCGAAGCCGCACATCCAGCCAAACCTGGACTGCTTTAGCTTTTGTTGCTTTGAGTTTGATGCACTCAGAAAAATGGTGCAGATCATTAAGACGAGTTGATTCATGTGAAGAAAAAAATAAAATAAAATCTTCCACAGTACTGGATTCTCTTGAATTCTGCCGTAGTTTGTGTAATCCAGGCTGGTTTAAAAGACAGAATGCAGTCAGTCCAGATCCAATAAAATCACTCAAAGGGACAGTATCATGTAAAATTTACCTTGTTTTAGCTTTACTTTAGGTTATAATGTTATTTCCTCATCCAAACAAATCTGGAGTGTTGCCTTGATTATTTCTTTAAAAATCCTTTAATCTCCATGGCAACCATTCAGCTGTGCAAAATGCCTGATTGGACCTTGCCCCGCCTTTTAGACGCAGGTTAGGTCTAACAGCTCCTTCAGACTAGTCAGCAGCAATTAGCAACACCGGTGCAGCTCGTTATATGAGCCACTTCTCAGAGCAATGCTGGTTAAAATGTTGTTAAAGGGTTGATAGAGAAAATGCTTCGATAAAAACATAACCCTGATCCAGAGATCATCTTAGTCAACTCAGTTCCAGAATAAGAAAGCAGGAAGCCCAGCAGGAATCAGCTGCTCTGTGTGACTGAACTTCATCCAGGATCCTTTCAAACTGTAGTGGAAAATCTGAAGCCGCTGCAGCGTGTGAATAATCTGAATAATCACTCACTGAACGTTGTCATTCATCTGTGGCTTCATATTTTCCACAGCTTGGAGTGGAGGAGCTAAATAACCTGTTAAAGCAGCTCCCAACACACACGCACACACACACACACACACACACACACACACACACAGGGGGCTGATTTACAGGTGGTGTTAAGTATGACTAATGGTGTCGTTTGTTTTGCTGTCATGTTATTTCCCTGCAGTGCTGTGGAAATGGGCGCCACGCCACCTATTGGAGCTGATAATGACTTCATTGCTCACTGTGTGCAGGACGGCAGCTCGTTTGTGGGAAAGAGAAACCTGGAAGGAGCAGAAAGTTGAAGAAACCTGCTTTAATGACGGGCGGTGCTGATCAACCTGGGCTTAAAACGTAAACAAGTTGATCCAGGATTTCTGGGAGGAAAGTGTTTGGTTTGTCTCCTCACTTTTAAATGAATCCATTAAAATTTACCTTCAGAGCTGCTCTGTCCTGCATACTTTAGTTTACAAGGTAGGAAACCAAATTATGCCTGGCCCAGTCCAAACCTGGGAGCCACCAGCTTCTCCACAGCATTTCCTGCAGGAGGAATGGACTTTCGTTGGAAAGTTCCTAAAGGCCCAGAACGTTTCTGTGGAAACCAGAACAAAGAAGAAGATTACCATAAAAGTTCAGGAACATCAGAGGAAACATGGAGGGAATATTAAGTCAACTGAGGAGAATCTGATGTTTGAACCCCAAACAGAAAAAAACAAACATTTGGTTTTACTCTGGAGAAAAATAAAAGTATCTGCTCAGGGTTCTTCAGCAGTTACCACAGAAAAGCTTCTTGATTTCTCATGACTGATTACTCCTTGAAACTACTTGACATTTAAGTAACGACATTATATTAAAAGTTACTTTATTAGTTACATTCATCCATGCTCATGTCTGACCAGCTTCTTCAAATCTCCACTTATTGGTTTACAAAATGACATAATATTTTTTACAAATATTGATGAAGTATTTTTGAAGCTGGATATATTGATAGGTTGGAAGAGTATTATTATTATTATTATTATTATTATTATTATTGTTGTTGTTGTTGTTGTTATCCTGTGAGTCTGTCCTGGGATCTACTGGTAGTGACTCCTTCCTCCACCAGGGGATGTTCACATCGAGAAGAGCAGAAAATTACAAAAATAGTCGCGCACAGTAAAATATTAAATTAGTGTAATCTGATTACTCAGTTGGTAACACGTTACTGACATCACGGTTCCTCGGAGAGCTGCTGGCCACACTAAACAGCTCTTCTTCTGATGAAACCAAATGAATATGTCTGAAGTTAAGGTCATGTGACTCCTGTGAGGCAGGATTCATCAGAGATCAAAGGTGAGGTAGGCAGCAAGAGGAGCAGAGTGAGAGAAATGTCATCCAAGTTACCGTCGACACACACACACACACACACACACACACACACACACACACACACACACACGTTTCCACAGCTATCTTTGTGGGGACTTTCCATTGACTTCCATTCATTTCTACAGCCTAACCCTAACCCTAACCAAAACTCAATTCACACCTTAGTCCTAAATCTGACCCCTGACTAAAAAACATTGTTTCCCCTTGTGGGGCCTAGGCTTCGGTCCCCACAAGGGGCAGTGGGTCCCCACAACGTAGTGTCAGGAAAATGGTCCCCACAAGGTAATAGAAACAAACACGTGTTCACACACACACACGCACACACACACGCACACGCACACACACACACACACACACACACACACGCACACACACGCACACACACACACGCACACACACACACACACACACACACACACGCACACACACGCACACACACACACACGCACACACACACACGCACACACACGCACACACACACAGCAGAGTCATAAAGAGGCTGCAGGTAAGTTAACCTGAAAGCAGGACCCAGTGAGATCATGACAGCTGCTTTTCTGCTGTTTTTCTTTCCCTGAGTGAAGTTTACCTTCATCATGATGGAGGAGGAGCAGCAGAGAGGAAGAGGAGGAGCAGGGCCGGCACAAGTCTCCATGGGGCCCTAAGCAATCTTGGTCAAGTAACTCATTGATATATTAATGCAGTAGCCATGTAGCCTGAGGTCAAAACCTTTTGCTAGACAATGTCAAACGCTGAGAAGTTTTTATTATTGTTATCAAATGTTATCAAAAATGCCATTTTGAAGCTAAAAACCCCTCAGAAACATTTAGAGCCAACAGGAGAATCAACTAATTTAAAGTTAAAACTCAGTTTCACTCATAGACAAAGAATCTGGCTGCTGAACTGGATCATTCAAGGTCGCTACCAAGCTAAGTTTCTATCAGCAGCTCCTCTGATCTTTCTGATAAACATTACATTACCAAGAGACATGAAAACAAACTTTTATCTCAGCTTTTTTCTACTCTCCCTCTTTCTTCTCTCTGTCCTTGAAGGATAAATCTTTTTTTGTGACATTGTTTTGCTAACTTATTTTCCTCCATGCGATCTGTGCATGGCAGCTGATATTAAATATCATCTCAATGCTAAACATGCAGCAGCTAATGCTAATGTTAGTGTCCACAGTCCACATTTCTTAAGATGCTTCATCAATGATCAGGACTTCCTGAAACACTTAATACCATTTTGCTCCAGTCTGATGGTTGAAGAACCGATTAAAAACTAAATATATTTGTTGTTGAACTCATACGTCTATTTATTCATTCATTTAGCAGCAAAAAGGGTTTTGGAATCAGTAATCTTGCTTATTTTGTTGATGCACAGTGTTTATTAAAATACACTGAAATCGACTCCATTAAAACATTTAATCGAGTCACTGTCGCTTCTGACGACGCGTTCTTGGTGGAGCAAGTAAACATGGAAACCATTAAAACCAGTCACTGAACATATTGAACCTGTTTTCTGTTTTGGAGATGAATCCAGAGATCATTCCCACAATAACAACATTAATCCTCCTAGTCCGGAAGATTTGGCAGGTAGATATTTGGTCGATGTTCTCTGGAGCGTTTCAGGTCCAGATTAAGAGTTCTGGTTCTATTAAACCAGAAATAAAAGAAGAAGAAAAATAGCTGATTAATTAAAGAGATTCCGGCTGAACCACAGAGATGTGAACGTTTTATGGCGGCTCAGCGGTTCTTAACGAGCCTCTCAAACTGTCAGCACTCGGCTTGAATGAACGGCCTCGGCTTCCCAGAGGCTTCCGATACGAAAGCTCCGCCACTTCTGGGCGGCGGTCCCGAGAGACCCGAGAGACCCGGGAAACCGGGACGACGAAGGCCGTTTCCACAGGAGAGAGCTCCTCGCTGTGACTGCCGTTTACTCGTTTCAGGAGATTCTTTAGGACTTTATTTGACAGTCAGAGTGATGGGAGCCACCGGTCAGGGAACGCTAACGCCGCTGAGGCAGACAAGGAGATATTTTATGATATTCACTGGTGATTTCCAGAAGTCACACTGTGTTTTTCCTCAACGCTAATTTATGGCTGCCAAAGGAACATGTTTGCGCTGCGTTTTACTGCAACAGATTTACTGCAACAGGCTACAACTGTGTCCAGAGGCAGCCGAGGAGTTTATTCTGTTTCTTTGTTTTTATTAGCTGTCAGATATTTTCCAGAGATGGTCAAATGTTTGAGAAAAGAAGAAAGAAAGCACTGAATGAGGAATCTTTACTTTTGCAGGCGCCTCTCCTGAACAACCATCACTTTGCTTTTTGCTCCAGACCAGAATCTGCTTTAAGTTTCTCCTAAATGTTCAGCGAAGGAATGGAAAGACATCACCTGGGGAAAATCTTCACAGTCTGAGAAAGTTCTTGAAATGATTACAGTAAAGGTCTTCTTCTTCTTTCTTCATCCTACGCGAAGCTGAGATACAAACATCCCAGAGAAAGTTTGTATCTTGGTGTCGAGGTTTGAATGGATCTGACAGACTCCAGAGTTGCCGTCTCTCCGCTGCTCTGTGCTAACGCAACCTGATGCCTGATCTGAACGCTGGAACACACACAAACACATGTACACAGTTTATTTACCGTCATCCTTCGGGCCGCTGGCAGCCTGCTTTCTGGTTTTGCCCAAGCTGCACATGTGCTTATCTGGAGAAGATGCTCTCGGTTTTAGATTCAGCTGTTTCCCTGAATGATGCGCTCCAGCAGAGCTCTGATGTCCGACGGTGAAATCATCCTGAAGGTGGATTTCTGAGCACAACCTGCAGGGAATTGCTGCTGATTCAAACATGATCAGTCAGCAACTGTTGAAACTCTGGTGTTTCCAGATTTTACTAAAATACGTCATGCTATCAGCAAAGTAGCAGCTGTACTTCTGGTTAAATACATCAATGCTTCATAAAAACTTAGAGTTTAATCAGTTTGGGAGTGATGGACCAGGGTTGGAAGACATTAGCAACATCAGCCACGTTTAGTCCGTGTACTCAAACTCTGGTCCATTTGTTTTGAAAGTCCGGTTCAGTTGGAGAGGTGTGATGCATAATCAAACTCTGATACGGACCAAAAAAACAAACTCTGGTTTGCCTAAAAACCAACATCTCAGTTTGGTTGAAGTGAACTCTGGTGCGGATTACATGAATATGTGAACACCAAGCGGACTAGAGTCCTCTCAAAAGCAGGAAGTGGAGTTCAGGGCAGGGAATTATGGGTAAATACAACTAAAACAACTGCAAAGGTCTAGCTAGAATTGATTTGTATTTTACCAAAGACCAAAAGAGAAATCCTACAACCTCTGAAATCTGATGCCTCTTCATTTTTGTTTCCATTTGGCAAAGAAAGAAGTTGTGCTCAGTATCTTCAGAGGTTTGTGTTGCTTCATTCAGTGGTTCTTGGTGCAGCGCCCCCTCAAGTGCCTGGTTCACATGGCAAGATAATTAGTAGGTGAGGAGGGGAACAGGTTGCTTACCCAGTTTGAATTAGTGCGGCACAAAAGAGAACAGCAGAAGCTGAAAATGGAAAAAATGTTGCCGTTTTGGTTGCAAATAGAACCGAGTCTACCAGATCATCAGGTATAAAAACAGCCAAACTTTAGGAAAGCTGCATCTGGATGCACTGGAAGATTTCTGGGACAATGTTCTCTGGGAGCAGAGTTGACATGTTGGACAGAACCAAGCACAAAAGACCAGCACAAACACCAAGAGTCAAGCACGGTGGCGGAGGGATGATGGTCTCTGAGCACCTTAAGCACATTGAATTAACCCTGAGCTTCTCTGTAGAACAAAGTTTTCTAGAACGCAGCTTTAGTCCAAGCTGAAGCCGGGTTCAAACAGAACCACGACCCAAACAAAGCAGCAGATTTAAATCAGAACGGCTGAAAAAGGAACTAAACAAAATGGTGGAATGGTCCAGTCAAAGTTCAAATCTTCAGATGACGCTGAATTTCAGTCTGTAGAAACCTCAGGAAAATGAGGTTTCTACAGACTGATAAAGTCAGTCACTCATGAACTTAACTTCTCCGCATCGTAACCGACATTTCTGCATCTCGTTAACTAAACAAACAGAAACACCAGATTGTTTTCCACTTGCTCAAACTCACAGCTGCTCTCAGGTGAAGCAGATCTGTTTGGACCAGAAGATCAAACGTGTCTTCAGTGTGTTTTCACTCTTCACTGAAACTGAAGATTCCTTTTGAAATCAGATTCTGGTTCTGCTTCTGGTTCTGATTCATCAAGGACGACTCAACCACATCTGCCGCAGTCGACTGCTGGAACAGCTGCGAGTGTTTCTGATCCCAGAACAGCGAGACACAAACAGGATGGAGGAAACTGTGGTTCCAGCTTCAAACTGCAGTTAAATCGGATGAAAGCTGAGGATGCCAACATCTATTGTCTTCCACTTATCCGCGGTGACACCGAGGCGTTCCTCAGGGTGGATCCTCCTCAAATCCTGGATTTTCTCCCAGTAAAACATTCTTGGAAAAGCTTCAAATAAAGGCAATCAGCAGATATCAAAGCCACCAAACTGGACTCTTCAATGGAGGTCTTCTGCTTATCTCTAAGGCGGACATATTTGCTACAGGAAGTCATGCCTGGTTCACATGGCAAGATAATTATTAGATATTTTTGACCAAATCTTCAAAACTTAACAGCAGCAATTTGAGTTATTTAGTCTGAAACTAAGAGATGGAGACGTATCCAATCACTGAACAGATGCTTAGAACAGATAAATGTGTGGATGTGCCAAAGCTTTCTCCAGCTGAACAGAAACAAAACTGAAGGCATTATTTTTGGACCTAAAGAGGAACAATCTAGAGTTATAGATCTAGAGTCAATGCACAGCTTCAGTTATTACAACTAAAAACCAGCGATCAGGCCAGAAACCTGGGAGTAGTGATGGACTCTGACCTGAACATTCAGAGCCACATAAAGACAGTTACAAAGTCGGCCTTCTATCACCTGAAGAACATTTCCAGGATTAAAGGACTAATGTCTCAGCCAGATCTAGAGAAACTCATCCATGTGTTTATCTTCAGTCGTATTGATTATTGTAACGGCGTCTTCACAGGTCTGTCCAACAAATCAATCAAACAGCTGCAGCTGATCCAGAATGCTGCTGCTGGAGTTCTGACTAAAACCAGGAAGATAGAGCACATAACACCAGTTTTAAAGTCTCTCCACTGGATCCCTGTAGCTCAAAGAATAGACTTTAAAATACTGTTGTTAGTTTATAAATCACTGAATGGTTTAGCACCACAATACATTAAAGATCTGCTGCTGTTGTATCAACCTTCCAGAACTCTCAGGTTCTGGTTCCGGTTCTGCTCTGCATCCCCAGAACCAGAACCAAACAAGGAGAAGCAGCATTCAGCATCTATGCACCAAAAATCTGGAACAAACTTCCAGAAAACTGTAAAACAGCTGAAACACTGACTTCCTTTAAATCTCAACTAAAAACCCAACTTGTTTAGGATTTTATTCGAAACGTAATCAATTACTAATTTATTGATGGAACCTGATTTATTGTTGTGTTTTGATTATTGATTCTATGTTGCTTTGTGTTTCTGTTTGATTTGATGTAAAACACTTTGAAATGCCTTGATGTTGAAATGTGCTGTACTAATAAAATTTGATTTGATTTGATATTTTCATTCATTTAGATAACAAGCTAAATATTTAGCTAATATAAAAATTCACTTGCCGCTAACCAGATATAGACCACCAAAATAAAAGCTGGGTTTTGACCGATCAGAAAGTGAGGTGACAGAAACATGAAGGAAAATCCAAAATTCAGAAAACAAAACAAAACTGGACTTTCTGCGCTGTCAGCAAACTTTGACGTCCACTTCTTCCAACAGTCGGCCATGTTTGTTTTTATTCTGAACTCATGATTGGTTCTGAGAGATTTAACCAGATTTCCCATCTGTTGAGTGAAACTGGTTCATAGTCGGAAAGTAACTATTTACATTTACTCAGTTACACTTGAGTAACTTTTTGGAAAAAATACTTTTAGAAGTATTTTTACTACAATGTACTTTTTACTTTTACTTTAGTAATTTTATTATGAAGTATTTTTGCTGTTAGGTGAGTAAAATGTCTGCATTCTCTATCCACTGAATGAAAAACATGTTTAACCAAAAATTCACCAGACACAGACACACCTGCAGTTTTTGTCAAAGTTTTTTATTGAAGGAAAATTATCAGGATTTTCTTTCTTTTGCCTAATTTTGTATTCATGTTATTTACATAAATCATTTTCATTTTGGTCTTTAAAATATCCACATTTTCTCTTAACGTTTTATTTTGTCCATCTGTAATTTTTAAAGATTGCATGATTGATGTACAGCTACTCAGTATTTGAGTAGACTCTTAGCAAACAGTTTTTACTCGAGAATCTTTTACTTTTACTTGAGTAAAAATATATTTAAGTATTTCTACTCTTACTTGAGACCAACTTTTGGGTTCCCTGCTCACCTCTATGAACGACCAAACCTATTGAAGCTCAGATTTTTAATCGTGTGTTGGGTTGAAAATCAACAGAGACTTTTGAAATCTTGCCTCGTGAACCAGACGTCAGCTGACGGTTTACAGGATCTCGTTCCTTTGAACTGTTCTCCAAAATGCCAAACAAGAGACGGGAACGTCTCTGCTAAGTTGAGAAAAATGTGTTTGGTGAAATCCCTGTTCTGACCTGCTGCTTCTGAGGCATGGAGGGAAAAACGCTGCTGAGTAAAAAGTCCCATGAAGTCATGACTCATTGTCGGACTAGAGTTTAGAGGGTTTTTCTCCCAATATTATAAGAAGTCGTTTCTGACCCGAACAGGTCCGTTCACTCAGGATTAGTCACGGTTCTGATTTGCTGCAGTTTGAACCAAGTTTTGCCTCAAAATGCCAAACCAGTCATTCCAGTTTCACGACGATGCCGATGCCAAAAACCATCAGAGTCAAATGAAACAAAAACACAGGATGTTCAGGAGGTTCAGAGGAGGAACTACTCAAAAAAAACAGAAATCTTTTCCGCCGCAAAAAAAACCCGTTTGAAAACAGAAACAACATTTAGAAAATTGTTCTTCATTAATCTGATTACTGGTATATTACAGCTACAACATATTTTTATCATATTTCATTTGGATCAGTGAAACATAAAACATGAAGTTTAGTTTGAAACAAACTAAATAATACATCTAATAAAAACTTTGTGTGACAGACAAGAATATAGAGCCTGAGGTCTCAAGATCAGAACATTTAGAAAACCAAAACCAGAGCAAAGCTGCCAAACCTGAAGCCTGTGCTCAGCTTTTAAAGCTGCATTGTGTCACTTTTACAAAAATCATTTGCTCAAACTTTTATGTTGCCAGGACAGTTTGCGGTCAGAAAGACAATCTGTGAAAAAAAATCGAGCAAACTAGAAACAACCAATCAGAGCCAGGAGGCGGGTCTTAGCGCTGCTACACTGCAGCTAGCGTTGCATGTTGAGAAGGTTAAGGCTCGTTAGCATGACGGCACATAGAAAGATTTCTTGTAGTAAATTATTCCCATGTTTAGCTTGTTTTTTCATCTTCACCTGCGTGGCTTTATTATAAATTATAGTCCGCTGGCAAAAAGCAAAATATGAAAGCAAACTGCACCAAACAACAAAAATAAAGTTTGACCAGACACACCATTAGTGAATGTTTTCTCCCTGGACGTTTAGGAATATGTCTGCTTCCGATGTCATCAGCATATTTTAGGTATGAAGGTCTGGAGAGAGTTTTTGTCTTTCACCCACCATGTACATATACCTAAAATATGTTGATACATTCATATATATATATATATATATATATATATATATATATATATATATATATATATATATATATATATATATATCATTGGGATGTCATTCGGACTAGAGAAGTGTGGTCGGATGGTTACAAAGAGAGGGAAGGTCATCCGCACAGAAGGGATCTCACTCCCAGAAGGAACAATAGCAGACATAGAGGAAGGTTACAAATACCTGGGAATATCACAAGCAAATGGCAACCTTGATGAGATCACAAGAAAAAGAGCCACAACCAAATACCTCCAACGAATAAGACAAGTCCTGAGAAGCCAGCTCAATGGCAAGAACAAGATCCGTGCAATAAACAGCTATGCCCTACCAGTAATCAGATACCCTGCAGGAATAATTAGCTGGCCAAAGGAGGAGATACAGGCCACAGATGTTAAGACCCGGAAACTACTAACAATGCATGGAGGGTTCCACCCCAAATCCAGCACCCTGAGACTCTACACGAACCGCAAAGAAGGAGGCAGAGGACTAGTGAGTGTGAGAACCACTATCCAAGACGAGACATCCAAGATCCATAGATACATCAGGGACAAAGCCTCAACAGACAATGTGCTCAGTGAATGTCTCAAACAATGGGGAACAGAAGCTGAGGTGCGGAGGAACCATCATGGGAGGACAAGCCCCTGCATGGGATGTACCACCGACAAATAACGAAGTGGCTGACATCAGAAAGTCCTACCAATGGCTGGAAAAAGCTGGACTGAAGGACAGCACAGAGGCCCTCATCATGGCCGCCCAGGAACAGGCCCTAAACACCAGAGCAATTGAGGCCCAGATCTACCACACCAGACAAGACCCAAGGTGTAGGTTGTGCAAGGAGGCCCCTGAGACAGTCCAACACATAACAGCAGGGTGCAAGATACTGGCAGGGAAAGAATACATGGAGCGACACAACCAAGTGGCAGGCATAGTGTACAGAAACATCTGTGCAGAATATGGACTGGAACCCCCAAGATCAAAGTGGGAAACACCCCCGAAGGTAGTGGAGAATGACCGAGCTAAGATCCTGTGGGACTTCCAGATCCAGACAGACAAAATGGTGAGGGCGAACCAACCAGACATAGTCGTGGTGGATAAACAACAGAGGAAAGCCGTTGTGGTGGATGTGGCAATACCAAGTGACTGCAACATCAGGAAAAAGGAGCATGAAAAACTAGAGAAATACCAGGGCCTAAGGGAGGAACTGGAGAGGGCCTGGAAGGTGAAGACCACAGTGGTGCCTGTGGTCATCGGGACCCTCGGGGCAGTCACCCCCAAACTGGAACAGTGGCTACAACAGATCCCAGGAACAACATCAGACATCTCAGTCCAGAAATGTGCAGTCCTAGGCACAGCCAAGATACTGCGCAGAACCCTCAAGCTCCCAGGCCTCTGGTAGAGGACCCGAGCTAAGAGGAAGAAGAATCACCACCCGCGGTGGGTGAGAAGGGAAATTTTTTATTTTTGATATTAAGAGCCTTTTTATCAGCTATCAGCTCAGACTGAACCAGCAGATTCCAGTTGTTTTCCTGACTTCCTACAGCTTCTTTCCTTCATGTGTGTCATGTGTTCTGGCCCATCTGCCTGCTTTGTTTTCCTCCTCAGCCCTTACCTCTCCAATCAGCTCATCTGGCTCACCTGCATGCTGCTGCACAATCAGGCTCATGTCATCCACCTGTTCACCAGCAGTTATATTCAGCTCTCAGGCAGGCAGACGGTGCCAGATTTTTGAAAGCCTTTGTGTGAGTAGATATCCAGCGTTTCCTCTGTACCTGACCACGATCTTGACCACGTTTTTGCCTCTCGGAGTTTACTGCCCTGTCTAGCCCTTGTCGGATTTTCTACTGGATTCTGGTTTCCGGACGTGACCCTGTTTCTGCTTTTTGACTTCTGCCTCTGCCTCGCCCCTGGATTTGTCCACCTGAAATTGCCTGCACGTGCTGGACCCTTTGCTGTACCCTGACCACTGATCTTCGCCTGTTCCTCAGATAAGTTACCTCTTACTGCCTTTTCATCCTGACCCCTCTCCCAGATCAACCCCAAGGGACTGCTTGTTGTCACAAGCTACCTAGACTCTGTTTTCCCTCCCACTACACCTCTAGAAGAAGCTCCTGTCCTGTTACTGGGGTTGCCGGTCCCATATCCTGATTCCTCATTAAAGGCTTGTTTATTTTACTTTGTGTCTGACTGAAATTTCGGGTCCTCAGCTCTGATCATTACAGAAAAATCTGGCCATTAAAGATGGACTCTTCGTCAGCACAACAGTGGCGCAGCAATGTTGACGATTCAATTAATCGGCTTAATGCGGGCATGAATGAAATCATTACCATGCTTCATGACATGTCTCCTTCTCATGAGCAGGCACAACCACAGGCCCCTCCCCAGCCAGCTCCGATGGGCCCTGCGTTCCAGCCTGCTGCTGTTAAGGAGCCTCGTCTGACCCCTCCTGAGCTGTTCAAGGGAGACTCTGACCAGTGTCGTGCTTTTCTCACGCAGTGTGAGATTCACTTTGAGCTGCAGCCCTCCTCTTTCCCTACTGAAGCGTTCAAGAGTAGCTTTGTAATCTCACTTTTGTCCGGCAAGGCCAAACAGTGGGGTACAGCAGAATGGCAGAATGAATCAGTTTCCTGTTTGACCTACTCTGCTTTTTCTAAGGAACTGATTAGGGTTTTTGACCCCATCCTCCCTGAGAGAGAGGCAGCTAGGGGCCTACTTTCCTTGAAACAGGGAAGTAAGAGCGTGGCTTCTTATATCATTGACTTTCACTTGTTATCTGCTGACAGTAGCTGGAATCAGGAGGCATTAATGGATGTGTTCATGCAAGGTCTTAGTGAAGATATCAAGGATGAGTTGGCCGAGATTATCCTAAATCTCTCAAGGACCTTGAGGACTTGGCAACTAGGATAGATCTTCGTCTCACTGAGAGGAGAAGGA
Source organism: Gambusia affinis (assembly GCF_019740435.1). NCBI lineage: Eukaryota > Metazoa > Chordata > Actinopteri > Cyprinodontiformes > Poeciliidae > Gambusia > Gambusia affinis. The sequence continues at coordinate 30,617,390 of NC_057874.1, read as the reverse complement.
GAGGCGTCACAGAGGGGGCTCATCTGCTCCATTCTGCTACTCGGGCCCCGTTCCAAGCACCAAGCTTCCCCTCCCTCAGCTGAAGCACCAGATCCTGAGCCGATGCAGCTGGGGAGAACAAAGATTTCCATGGAGGAACGTTCTCGCAGAAGGCAGTTTAATTTATGTTTTTATTGCGGAGGCAAGGGTCACATGGCTGCCAAATGTCCGTTAAAGGTCAGGCTCAGTAGATGAGAGGAGAGCTACTGAGCCATAGTATTTGGTCCATCTCCTCATCATTTTCTTTCTCTGCTAACATTGTGGTCTCCTCCATCCCCCACCAGGTATCAGTCTTCATTGACTCAGGAGCTGATACTGAGTTTATGGATGAGTCTTTTGCCAAGGGCCTAAATATCAAACTCCTCACTACTCCATCGATCCATAATGTTCTGGCTTTGGATGGACATCCTATTAGCCGTCCCACCTCATCACAGAAAAGGTCAGTCTGACGCTTGGGGTAATCATAAGGAGGAGATTGTTTTTATTATTATCCAATCACCACAACTACCCATTGTTTTGGGGGCCTCATGGCTTAAGAAACACAACCCTCACATCGACTGGCAGGCCAAGGAGATCTTGGGCTGGTCAAAGTCCTGCTCTGCCACTTGTTTGCTTTCCGCTTGCACCCCTTCTGTTCCAGACAATGCCATTGAGGAGACTTACCCTGACTTATCCAGGGTGCCATCTGATTACCATGACCTGAAGGAGGTGTTCAATAAGTCCCGGGCCACTGCTTCCCTTTCATAGGCCCTACGATTGTGCCATTGAGCTCCTTCCAGGTCGTCACCCCTAAAGGCGTTTATATTCACTGTCTGCTCCGAGAAGCGAGGCAATGAGGAGATATGTCGAGGACTCCCTCAAGGCTGGAATCATTCGGCCATCCTCATCTCCTGCTGGTGCAGGGTTTTTTTTGTTGGCAAGAAGGATGGGTCTCTAAGGCCATGTATAGATTACAGGGGCCTTAATGCCATTACAGTTAAGAATCGGTATCCTCTTCCCCTCATGAATTCGGCTTTTGATCAGATTCAGGGAGCCAAGTTTTTCACAAAGTTAGACTTGCGCAATGCATACCATCTTGTTCGCATCAGAGAAGGAGATGAATGGAAGACCGCATTCAACACCCCCACTGGTCATTATGAGTATTTGGTCATGCCTTTCGGGTTAACCAATGCACCAGCGGTCTTCCAAGCTCTGGTCAATGATGTCTTGAGGGATATGGTTGGGCAGTTTGTATTTGTCTACCTGGATGACATTCTTATCTACTCTCGGGACCTGGATTCCCACAAGTGCCATGTTCGATCTGTTCTTCTTCGTCTTCTCCAGAATCACCTTTTTGTTAAGGCGGAGAAATGTGAGTTTCACACTACTACCACCTCTTTTCTGGGCTACATAATCTCACCCGACAAGGTGATCATGGATCCCTCTAAGATTTTGGCTGTTGCAGAATGGCCCACGCCCACTGACCGCAAACAGTTGCAGAGATTTCTTGGATTTGCAAACTTTTACCGGCGCTTCATTCGCAACTATAGCCAAGTAGCATCTCCACTTCATGCCATTACCTCGTCCAAGGTCCAGTTTACGTGGAGCAAACAGGCAGATGAGGCCTTCACTAAACTGAAGTCCCGGTTCACCACTGCTCCTATTCTTCGGTCCCCTGACCCTGCAAGGCAGTTCATTGTGGAGGTCGATGCTTCTAGCACTGGGGTAGGTGCTGTCCTTAGTCAGAGAACCTCTGATGGTCGGATTCATCCTTGTGCTTTCTTTTCTAGGACTTTATCCAGCGCTGAGCACTATGATGTGGGGAAAGAGAACTGTTGGCTGTTAAGTTAGCCCTTGAGGAATGGAGACACTGGCTGGAGGGGGCCAAAGACCCATTTCTCGTTTGGACAGACCACAAGAACCTGGAGTACTTGAAGGCAGCAAACGACTCAATCCCAGACAAGCGAGGTGGGCTCTGTTTTTTGGACGGTTTAATTTTGCGCTCTCTTACAGACCTGGGACCAGAAACACAAAACCAGATGCCTTGTCAAGAATTTGTGAATCCTCTGATTTGAGGGCGAGTGGTGCAGAAGGTTTCATCCTCCCTGACTCAGTAAGGCTGACGGTGACCATGTTGGAGCTGGAGAAGGAGGTCAGGGAGGCGACTCAAGACCTACTGGTTCCAGCCTCATGCCCCTCGGACAGACTGTTTGTCCCAGAACACCTGGTTCCCAAGGTACTCAAGTTCTGCCATAAGTCCCGTCTGTTTTGTCATCCAGGCATCAGTAAAACCTTACAGATTGTTCAGTCTCAATTCTGGTGGAGCTCCCTAACCAAGGATGTTAAGGAATTCATTACGGCCTGTCATCAATGCTGTCAAGCCAAGTCATCTCGGCGCCCACCCTCAGGACTGCTGCGGCCCCTTCCCATCCCATCCCGCCCTTGGTCACACATTGCCATGGACTTTGTCACTGGTTTGCCTGTTTCTAATGGTTTCACTGTCTTGTTAACCGTCATTGACAGATTCTCTAAGATGGTCCATCTGGTCCCCCTCAAGACACTCCCTTCTGCAAAGGAGATGGGGGAGATTTTGGCACAGGAGGTGTTCCGCCTCCATGGGCTCCCTACGGACATTGTCTCAGACAGGGGACCTCAGTTAATCTCTCGCTTTTGGAAGGAGTTCTGTGCCATGCTTGGCATATCCGTCAGTTGTCGTCAGGTTTCCATCCCCAGACTGATGGACAGACCGAGAGGGCTAACCAGGAGATTGAGACCAAACTCCGTATCCTTTGTGGCTGACCCCACAAGGTGGTCACACAACCTGCCATGGGTGGAACAGGCCTTAAATGCTCTTCCCTCAAGCTCCACTGGTCTTTCACCCTTCTACATTGTCCACGGGTTCCAGCCACCAGTGTTCACTATTCAGGAGAGGGAGGCTAAAGTACCCTCTGCTCATGCTGCGGCCATGAGGTGCCAACGGGTTTGGAGAAGGGCAAGGAAAGCCATGATCAAGACATCAGAGGTGCAATCCAGGTCTGCCAATCGGCGTCGGGTTCCTGCACCAACCTACCAGGTTGGCCAGAAGGTCTGGCTGTCTTCCAAGGATCTCCCCCTACGGGTGGAGAGTCGGAAGTTGGCACCTCGTTTCATTGGTCCCTTCCCAATCTCAAAGATTGTGAACCCGGTAGCGATCCGCCTACAGCTGCCCCGTTCCATGAGAATTCACCCTACATTCCATGTGTCCCGGGTCAAGCCCTACACCGTGCCTCGTCTTGAGCCCGCCTCCAGGCCCCCTCCTCCCGCCCGGTTCCTGGATGGAGACCCCATCTACACGGTTCGCCGCATCCTCCGGTCCAGGAGGAGGGGCGTGGCCTCCACTACCTGGTTGATTGGGAAGGCTATGGACCAGAGGCGGACCTGGATTCCTGGGCGTTTTGTCATTGACAAGACCCTCCTGAGGGACTTCCACCGCCGCCACCCTGACCAACCTAGAGGTCCGTCGGGAGCCGGACCTTAGGAGAGTACTGTCATGTGTTCTGGCCCATCTGCCTGCTTTGTTTTCCTCCTCAGCCCTTACCTCTCCAATCAGCTCATCTGGCTCACCTGCATGCTGCTGCACAATCAGGCTCATGTCATCCACCTGTTCACCAGCAGTTATATTCAGCTCTCAGGCAGGCAGGCAGATGCCAGATTTTTGAAAGCCTTTGTGTGAGTAGATATCCAGCGTTTCCTCTGTACCTGACCACGATCTTGACCACGTTTTTGCCTCTCGGAGTTTACTGCCCTGTCTAGCCCTTGTCGGATTTTCTACTGGATTCTGGTTTCCGGACGTGACCCTGTTTCTGCTTTTTGACTTCTGCCTCTGCCTCGCCCCTGGATTTGTCCACCTGAAATTGCCTGCACGTGCTGGACCCTTTGCTGTACCCTGACCACTGATCTTCGCCTGTTCCTCAGATAAGTTACCTCTTACTGCCTTTTCATCCTGACCCCTCTCCCAGATCAACCCCAAGGGACTGCTTGTTGTCACAAGCTACCTAGACTGTGTTTTTCCCTCCCACTACACCTCTAGAAGAAGCTCCTGTCCTGTTACTGGGGGTTGCCGGTCCCATATCCTGATTCCTCATTAAAGGCTTGTTTCGTTAACTTTGTGTCTGACTGAAATTTCGGGTCCTCAGCTCTGATCGTTACAATGTGTTCAACGTTTTGTTTTGTTTTTTTGTCTCGTTCCACTTTGGTACACATCTCATTTGTTATTTGGTGAAAATTTCAGCCTCATCATACTTGAATCTAGAGAGAAAATCACGGACATGTTCAGTGACGATCTGGTTGGTTTCAGGCCTCTGGTTGAACTTCGGAGTTTCTCTTACTGTGTTGTTGTTTATTTTTCTGCCATGCTGTCTTTGTTTTTGTTTTATTTGGGGCTCCTCTGTTGCCGTAGCAGCAGCGAAGCGAGGCTGGCCGTGCTTAATGTCCAGGATGTGGAGTGCTGTCCTGAGCAGGTGCAAGGCTTCACCAAGTCTCCTGGGAATTCCTTGGAGACGTGAACATCTGTCTGCGGCGTGTTGATGCTGCTTGGCAGGGTGGCAGGCATGACTGTGTGTTTGGCAGAGTAGCTCAGCAACAATCAGGTAAAATGCCCCATTATGAGCATTCTTCTGAACTTAGATATTACAGTTGTTTACCAGTACCAGACACTGCTACGCTGCGGACACATCCGGGTCAGGACCGGCTGCTGTGGGAAAGTCTGCGGCTCGATGTGGCTTCTCATATCAGGAACATTTTCTGCTGTTCATAGAACAGCATTTTTGTGTTAAATAGTTTCAGGGTCATGTTGGCTGGAAGAGACAGGAACAGAGAGGGGAAACCAGATCTGTCAGAACAATCCGATCTGGACCACTGACCCAAATGGGAAGATAAAGTTCTGGAAATGACTCAGCTTCAGGTCTTTCTGCACATTGGAAAATGTGTCTTGCTACAAAAAGTCCCAAGTTTAGACTCTTTGAGCCTGAAAACAAAGTGAAACCACAGAGGAAGAAAAAAGGTTGCTCAGAGGACAAAGTGGTCTTTGTCAGGAAAACACATGGAACAACTTGAGGATAATAATATCTCTAAATATCAAAATGCAGAAGTGCTGAGTGGGAGCAGGTGCAACTCTGAATTCACCATTTTTCAGAGTTCCTGAAAAGCTGAGTAAGATGTTGGAGGTCTGGCCTGAACAATGTGACATTATGCAGCAGTGGTGGGGCCAGCGGAGAGGAAGGGTTGTCGACAGGAGCGGATAAGGTCGCCTTTGTTGGGATTAAACCCTGAGTAGCAGTGGCTCAGATGTGCAGATAAAAAACACAGTTTTCCTGCACTTTCACCACCTCCCTCCCCTGGTGTGTTCACTGCAGCCGCCACTTTTCTGCTGTTTGAACTCTGAAGGCTTCAGTGGAAACTATGGACGCTGCTTGTAATGTAGAAAAAATAACAGCAATAATTTTGTTTATTTAACCTGTTATAAAGAAAAATTATAGGTGTTCATTTTTCAAAGCCATATTTTCACTATCGTTCCAAACTACATATTTAATTCACAAGATAAATATTTTATTACTTTACTAATTAAGTATTTACTTTAAAACAAAATATTTGTCTTCAAATTAGATATATATTTTGCTAACTAAATATTTAGTTTTAAAATTAAAGATTAACTTTCCAAACTAAATATTTTTATTTTTGCTACAAAAATATTTTGCAACCATGCTAAGGTATTTAGTTACCAAAATAAATATTTCATTTGGAGCTAAATATTTACTTTCTATATGTGAATTAAGTGGCCCCCACACCACTAGGGGGGCCCAAGAGCATGAAGCTAGCATGATCGTTTTTTAAAATAACATTGAGTAATAAATGCTATTACACACGTGGGTGATGCTTCTTTTGGGGAAATATAAAATACTAAACATCTTAACTTGTTTGTTGTAAATTCAGTGTTTTTCTGCTACTTTCAAATAATGACAATAATATGACACACTTTAAATACAGCTCTGTTCACAAAGACAGCCAGAATGCTACATGCTGGTAGAGTAGCTTAGCAATGCTGAAGCAGTTGGTGATGACATGTAGGCCTGTCACGAGGTTTACTGGACGATAAATTGTTCCAGACGTTATTGCAATAAACAATAATGTTGTTCTCTTTCATGGTATTGTAATGCAACAATACATTCTGAGAGATTAATGAACTTTAAATTTTAATGGACATTTAACACTAGAACTAGAACTGGAAGACATTTTAAATATCCAATATAAGTCATGCAAATGGAAATTATTGAGTTCTTTCTAATTGATTATGCAAATAATTGATTTACTAACTTATTGCAACATGCCTATTGACACATTGGTATGAGCGGGGCCCCAATTGGAAATATGCTTAGGGCCCCAAAAAGGCTTGGGCTGGGCCTGGATGAGGAGAAGCCCTTCCTGCTTGTGTTTCTGGGTTCACTCGGTTGGACCTGAGTTACGGCCGTGACAGTAACTCAGTCTCCATGTTGTCGGTTTGCCTCCTCCAGCTGAACTCTTCACCTCCAGAGTTTCCTTCAATCCACCAGAACCAGACCTGCTCCGGCTCTCCAAGACGAACATCCATCAAAACCTCTCTGGCGGAGCTGAACTCTGAGGCTCAAGGGCACGCAGGCACATTTTATTCAGGAAGTGATATAACTCTGGTCCTTGGACTTCTGGGTAGTAATTCGTCTCATAATGGCAGTGCATTGTTGAAAATGGCAGCGCTCTGTATTTACCCACCTGGCTCAGGTTTCACACAATAAAACCCAACAAAACATTGGCGCTCCGTTGTAGTCCCAGCATGAGCGACACCCAAGGTCAGCCGACAGGCGATACGGCCGCAGACGCTCCGAGAGGCAGTCGCTCGCTTTGGGTTTAGCTGCTTTTCACTCCTGGCTGGAAACACAGGAAGTTATTGTAATGGTGCCTCAGTGGTCTAATGTTTAACATTTCTGCCTGTCTTGGCACTAATGGTGATCCCTTGTGACGTGTAACAGAGGCAAAGTGAGATTTAGACCCATAAACATGATCTATGTGCTTCTGTTTATTTGTTTCAGAATAAACATTAGAAATAAATGTTAGAAAAACTGCAGGGGTTCAGAATATCGAACATTTCTAAACTGTAAGAAAAACCTCATGAATCACAGCCAACCAGGACTGGTACTCATAATTTTATCGTTTACATACTGAATATGACTTGGAAGTCAATAGAATCAGATGTTTTAAATATTTTCTTTACTCTGAAACATTTACTCATCCATCCAACACATTTAGCATCAAACTCTGAATAAACTGAGAATACAGCAGTTTATTCTCAGTTTATTGAGAATAAACTGACTGCATCACCGTCTCCACTTACCTGTCTATGATTTTTGTTTTACTGTTTGTGGCAGATAATTTAACTTTCAAGATGGGAAAAATGTTTTGTTATAAGTGAAATGATCTGTAATTTTTCATCAATAAAAGTTATTTTGGTCTTATTTTAACTGTGCTAAGATATTTGCACTAGAATAGACCAAAAATGATTTTCAATTTTTGCAATATGACGGCAGCACTCGCTGCTTGTTCAGCTGCTGCAGAGCCATTGTTGCCTCTCCTGTCGAGAGGACAATCTACAATAACAGAAAAAAGTCACTGGATTTGGTACCAGTCTCTCTTTGGAATAAAAGTTGCTAAACATAGCGTCAAAGTTGCAGAAATGATCAACGTTGGATTCCCTCATTCTGACCACACCATCCACTCCTCCAAGGTGTGGATGAGTGGAAATGTAGATATTTTAAGGACAAAAATGACAATGATTCTTATAAGTAGCAAAAAAAAATTAAATCAGGTTTGTTGTTTGTTTTTTTCAAATCAGTATCTTTAAAAAAAAAACACTTAGGAAACTTTAACAAAAACTGCAGGTGTGTGTGTGTGCTGAATTTTTTTGTTAAGACATGTTTTTTCCAAAAAGGTACTCAAGTAAATGTAATTGAGTAGATATAAGGAGTTACTACCAAACTCTGGCTCTAATTGCGAAACATTAAAGGAAACATTAGCGCCCTAACTGGTGAGGCCGCCCTGTACATCAGTCAAGTGACGGGATAAATGAGACTGGCGTCCATTTTTTTGACATCATGCAATCTTCCCACACTACCTTTGCAATCGATTGGTAGATTGTGGTTTAGACAATTGAGTTGTCATGTTAAGCTGAACTTTTAAGACATTTTTGGTGAAAAGCCCAGAATGCGGTGAAGCTAAAGTTTCCCTTTCAGATGATCAAGCTGTGCCTTGATCAGCTGTTTTCTGACACTCTAAAGGGATGGATCTGCTTCCCTTCAGCTGCGTCCATCTGTCTGCTAGCTGCAGAGATGAACAGGAAGGGTTCCTCAGACAGAACATAAGTGAATCCGTATGAAGCTACAGATTGAAGTTTGTCCTTTGATGCCGTCCTGTATCGTCTCTAGCGGTTTGGAGGATTAAGGGTTATAAAAACGAGGAAACAGGATACATGGAGCAAAAAGCTGGGAAACATTATTATCAAATGAGATTAGCAGGACAGCGATGCATCTCTGCAGATGGAGACAAAAGAGCTGCAGCGCAGTATCGCCACAAAGCGGTGAAAGAATCCCTTAATGAGGTCAAAGGCCAGCTAACAGAGAGCGCATGTGGGAGGAACCAGAACCAGAACACTGGCTTTCCTTTTATTCAGGGTCCGGTTACACAACCAGCACTAGGAAGGAGTCTGGATGTAAAGTCACTGGGACAGACGAAGGAACGGGGAGGGACACATGGGGGTAAACAGAAGGGGGCGCCAACACGCGGCGTGGACGTCAGCGCTTTGAGGTCGGGGGTCAGCCTCAGTGGGTGGGGGTTAGGCCGAGCGTCAGCGCGCACACGTCACCTTCACTCGTTACGGGCAGCGCCACACGGCTAACTAAGCATGGCTAATTTCCCTGTGTGTTGTTCTGATCAACCCAGAACACAAACTCCAACTTCCTGTTGGGGGTCAGAGACAAAAACACGCTCAGAAACTGAACAAAACTGAGAAATCTGTTTCTAAAAAAGTAAATAAAGCATGTACACACTGAAACTAATGCTTCATTAAAGCAACTTTTCATTCAGTTTCAGACTATAAGCCCGTTGTGTTTGCACCGTCCACCAGTTACAGTCAGAATGATTAACCTGGAGTAAAATATAATTTAATCAGTTTGTTTATACAGTGCCAAGTCACAACAAATGTCATCTCAAGGAAAGCCACTGAAGGCACTGGCTGAAAAAGATTTTAAAAATATGGTTATCTAGAAGGTCAAAGGTCAGAAAAGGATGCAAAACAATCAACAGCATTTAGACAGATGGAGACAATATGGGGTAAAATAATTTTTTACAGGGAAACTGACATTAAATCACGCCAAATGTTTGGAGCAACCAAAATAAAACCACAAATACAAATTTCAGCAAATTTATTTATTAATTTCGAGGAAATGTAGCATCAAAAACAAAATACACAACAATAAGACAATCCAAAACATAAACACAGAAACACTCACACACACACTCAAATACAGTCCATAAATGAATGGTAAACAATTGGAAAAACATGGGTAATAAGTATTAACGATGTGAATAAAGGATGTGAGAAACCAGCAGAAATCTGTCAGTTTTTGGGATAAATCCCTGCTGCTCTGTGCAAATCAATACCAGCTGCTTTAACTTTAAACTGATGGCCTATAAAAAGGTTTCACGTAATCAAATGGTCGACCAGGGCTGCAAAAGCAAAGAAAACTTCACAAAAAGTCTCTGTTGCTTTTTAAAATTAGTGGTTCCAGCTGAATGCCATTGGAGACAAAACGACAGGAATTCACCATAAAGGAACCTCATAGGATCTATAACAGATGAACATTTTGTTCAGTAATGGCCCCACCTACTGCAAAATAACAACTTCACTTATTGTGTAAAAGAAAATTTGGGTTTACGGTGTACAGTTAATGAATTTAGCCACAATTACATCTATGCACAAGACTCCACTGCTGAAAGACAAACCTGATTACTGCAAAAGATGTGGAAAACTCAGGGAACTACAGTGAGAACTGTTCAGATGAGATCAAACTGAACTGTTTGTTTGGAGTGAACAAGATCCAGTTTGTTAAACACAAGTCTCTGAATACCCTTAGGTTTGTAGTATTGTAGCTGTGAGCACTTTTAATGCGTCTCCATGGCGGCGGCCTCTCCTCAGGATGATGGACACAGCCTGTTGGTCCGACTGCACACCTCAGTGCTCTGCATAAACAGGGAGAAGGAGGAAGAAATAAACAGCCTGCCCCCGCTCCAGATGGGGCTGAATATAGAGGTGAAAATTACAGGAGAGACGCTTGCCCTTTAAATAGGAGGTTGATCAGGAGCGTCCCTGTGACTCAGCAGGTTATGGGCCATGTCACCGACGTCAGCTGTCTGAACTGCGTCTCACTTTTTCTGTCTGCTGAAAGGAATTTTTCACAGTTTGGGCTTTTCTTAGCCAGATTCAGGTGGTTAAAATAAAACCTTTATTACATCCTCTCTAACAGGTTTACTGTGGATTTCCTGACAACCAAAACCATGTAGATAAATAGTAGTCTTTGTGCCTGGCATCATCATCTCCATGACCTTCAAATGGATTTAATATGCATCACGATGGCATAATGACTCTGTATGTCTGTTGTTCTACAGCAATTTCACCCAATTCAAAATAAAAGCATGAATACACATTCAACTGAAAGTTTAGAATTTATCCAGAAAACTTAATTTAAGGCAAGCTAAATTCAATATTTTTTTTAAAGTTAGCATTAGTATAAAACATTTGTGCTGCTATTAACGAATTATAAGCTAAAATCTTTTCATAGGTGATGTTGAAAAGCAAAAGTGGAGGTTTGCAGTAGAGCTGCCTCCATTCACCCACTGCAGAAAACAGAGATCATAAAAAAGTTAATAATCTGAAATTTGGGATTCAGCAGATTGTTGTCAAAAAAAACCCCCCATAGAAATACACACCTGACTCAACACACACGGTTCATATTTCTGCCCACATTAATAACTGTGTTTCTGCCTAACTCAACCTCGACTGAAATCTAATCCCTAAATGTGAAAAGGGGTTCCATTCCCTTGGACATGGACTTTGGTCCCCATAAACCTAACTGTCTTCAGGTGATTGGTGGCTTTAACATAAAAGGTCCTCAATAGACAACATAAACCAGCACACAGGCACACACACGAATGCTGTCACTATACATATGTATAGTTACGGAAATATATCTATCTATCTATATATATATATATACACACACACATATATTTCCCACTTGTCCTACTTCAGTGGAAACCAGTCTCTCATAATATTTGCAGGCCACCCTGTGGTGATATTTATTTAGTGCGTTTATTTATGAGGTTTTACTGCGTGCATCCCGGCGTAGCCGCTCCCGGCGGTTTCATGTCCGAGTACCACTGTTTATGAACGGGGTAAGAATGGGAGACAGGCTGGACGTTCGGGCCAAAGCTAACGCTGTGTGGGCGTGAACCATCTCCGTTTCTGGAAGCGCCGTTGGTGAGGAGGTTCTGCTTCAGAGCCGTCCATGCTGGAGGCTGGATAGCTCTTAGAGACACACCGTCCAGCACACAGACACACCAGCATGGACTGGGAGGGTGTGGTGAGGAAGAAAAATTACAATTCAGAAGGATATGAATACTTTTCTTATTGGAATATTTAGAGAATCAGCTGTGACTAGGCCTGTCATAATAACTAATGTTGCCAGGCCATAAATTGTCCTAGAAGTTATTGCGATAATAGATAATACTGTTGTTTTGAAACAAACAGCAACAGGCACAGAAAGAAGAGGGAACTCTCAGAGTCCAGGACAGGGGCCTCAAACTCCAGTCCTCTGGTCTCTGTCCTGCAGGTTTTAGATTTGGCACAAGTACAAAACACTGGAATGAAACGGCTTCATGACCTCCTCCTGGTGTAGCTCAGTTCTCCAGAACCTTAATGATCTAATTATTCTATTCAGGTGCTGCAGCAGAGGCTCATCTAAAGGTTGCAGGACAGCGGCTCCAGGACTGGAGTTTGAGACCCCTGGTCCAGGATATTTATCATGTTATGGGTTATGTCATGTACAAGCGATGCATGCATTTTGTCAGAAAATAACTTTAGAACTAACACATCATTTTTGTCTCATTTCACGTCATTCTAAGGCATAAAATAAAGATATGGGGCCTCATGCATAAAAGAGTGCGCAGTTTTCACACTAAAACTTGGCGTACTAAAAAATTTTGAAAAAAGAAATCGGATGCATAAAGCTGTGCGCCTTTCCTTTATGAATCCTGATTTGCGGGAAATAGAGCGCAGCTGCTGGTCCGCCCTGTCGCCTCCATAAATACATATGCAAATTAGTATAAATACCTGGAAGTCTGCCACCACGCGAAGCAGTAACCATGGCAACGTCCTGTTCGAAGCAGTTTAAGTATTTATAATAATAATAATAATAATATATTTTATTTAAAAGGTGCTTGGAGGAGACATAATGTCACCTCACAAAAATAAATTTTAAAGAAAAAAAATCCAAATGAAAAAAGTAAAAAATAAAGAGACCCTGCAAATGCCTGTTTGAACAGCAGCGGGAACGTGGACGTTTATTGTAATACTACATGATTTATGTCCATAAGGTGCATTCACAAACAGGGAGGCTCGACTGAAGGACGACTGCAGCTGGACCGGTACCGCACGGTGCTTTAAGTTGTGCTCAGAGCTCCAGGATGATCAGTGTGAGCAATCTAGACACTCATAAACCATCAACATCATTTCCCAGCAGATCAATCTGATCTCTGATCAGTTTCTCCCACTGACTCCTTCCCTTGGTGATGTTCTCCATCAGAGCCAAAGCTCCACAGGTAGCGGCTCACCTTTGAGCTTATATACGTGTGATTACATACACACCTTGATCACCTTAATAATCCAACCTGTTGATTATTTTTAATCAGCGGGTTTGAGGACCGCTGCGTTACATCCTTATGAGACAAAAACTGAAGAAAAGTACTATTTACATTGGAGCGAGGTTTTCACATCCTTTATGTTTATTTTCTTTATTTTGTGTGCGTGTTACCTTATTGTCTGATAAATGCGGTTCAGTTTCATCGTTCACGTTTCAACAATAAAATGTTAAAATCATGAAAACCACGGGGTTTGATGCTTCTTGGTCTAGAAAACCGAATGTCGTCAGATTTCAGTGGATTTAGGCGAGTTTTGACGCTTTGTAGTTTGATACTGTCCACAGAAAAAGTTTGCGAGGCTGCCACACATTTTCATGCCAGCGAAAAAGTGTGCGTATATTTACGCAAATTTTTATGCAAAGTTAATCTTTGTACATGCCGACAATTTTTGTGTACACGGACGCTTTATGCATGAGGCCCCTGGACCTTTTCCAGCATGGAACTGGTCCTGATTTGCCAAATAAATTTTGTTAAAGATTAAGGAGATTTCTGTCACCTTAATCAAAGTTTTTACAACTGAATAGGTGCCAACCAAGAACAAAACGTCTGCTCTGAAATGAAACTGAACCTAAAGCAGCCACATGTCTTCTGGAGAAATGCTGGACAGAGACTGAGCATTTTGGATGCAGCAGCTGTGCTTCCATCACAAATGTGCGCAAATATTTGTCTATATTCTGCTGAAATTGTTTTTGTGATTGCAGTGTTTCCATGAAGTAAGAAATTCAATTAAAATTGTGTGTACAAAATTGTTCATGCAATTAGTCATTGGATATTTTCGTAATCTACCATCGTCTACCAGCCAATCAGATGAGACGTTATTCGGCTTCTTTCAGGGGAAAGTCCTGATTTAGTTCCAACAGTTTTCTGAATTTAGACGTCTTTGTTTTCCAAACTTCTTCCTCAAAAATGTCAGAATCCGACGGTTTGATTCAGATCTTAAAGAAAACCTAACATTGGCTGAATTCCTGAGAAAAGAGTTTAGACGGCACTCTTATGATCTGTCTCTGCTTTTAACATTCAATTTTTTATCCATCCAAAATATGTGCAGATAAAAAACACATGAAAATGTTCTGGTTCAAAACTACAGGGAGAATAAAACAGAATCTAGGTGATTAATAAATATTTATTGATCAAATGACGAGTAGGGTAAATCAGACAAGGGATTTAGGAGTTCCTTTGAAAAAAAAGATTAATTGTAAGAAAAATCCATTAGATTATTGCAGAATGAAGAAAAATGTCCTAAACTGTCCTGAGGAAGTTCTCCAGAGCCAAACATCTTGAAAATACTCTTTTGGCCTGAAGAGTCTGTGCCTGACACTGATCTGCTGTAATAAAACTAAAGTCTTTGTTATCTGAGTGAGATCATCAATAAAACTACAGAACAAAGGAGTTCATCTGTCAAAGCCACTCCTCATAGTTTGTATTTTGGGTCAAACAGAACTTTTCCTGGACCTGCAGTGACTGAGCAGCGGCTGTCTGCTCCTGCAGGAGTTGGAGGAGGAGGAGGAAGAGGAAGGAGGAGGAAGGAAGGAGGAGGAGGAAGAGGAGGAGGAAGGAGGAGGAAGGAGGAAGAGGAGGAAAGAGGAAGGAGAAGGAGGAAGAGGAAGAGGAAGGAGGAGGAAGAGGTGGAAGGAGGAGGAGGAGGAGAAGGAAGGGGGAGGAAGAGGAAGGAGGAGGAAGAGGAAGGAGGAGGAGGAGGAAGAGGAAGGAGGAGGAAGAGGAAGGAGGAGGAGGAGGAAGAGGAGGAAAGAGGAAGGAGAAGGAGGAAGAGGAGGAGGAAGGAGGAAGAGGAGGAAAGAGGAAGGAGAAGGAGGAAGAGGAGGAGGAAGGAGGAAGAGGAGGAAAGAGGAAGGAGGAGGAGGAGGAGGAAGGAGGAGGAAGGAAGGAGGAGGAGGAAGAGGAGGAGGAAGGAGGAGGAAGGAGGAAGAGGAGGAAAGAGGAAGGAGAAGGAGGAAGAGGAGGAGGAAGGAGGAGGAAGAGGAAGGAGGAGGAGGAGGAAGAGGAGGAGGAAGAGGAAGGAGGAGGAAGAGGAAGGAGGAGGAGGAGGAAGAGGAAGGAGGAGGAAGAGGAAGGAGGAGGAAGAGGAAGGAGGAGGAGGAGGAAGAGGAGGAACGAGGAGAGGAGGAAGAGGAGGAAAGAGGAAGGAGAAGGAGGAAGAGGAGGAGGAAGGAGGAAGAGGAGGAAAGAGGAAGGAGGAGGAGGAGGAGGAAGGAGGAAGAGGAGGAAGAGGAGGAGGAAGGAGGAAGAGGAGGAAAGAGGAAGGAGAAGGAGGAAGAGGAGGAAGGAGAAGGAGGAGGAGAAGGAAGAGGAGGAGGAGAAGGAAGGAGGAAGAGGAGGAAAGAGGAAGGAGAAGGAGGAAGAGGAGGAGGAAGGAGGAAGAGGAGGAAAGAGGAAGGAGAAGGAGGAAGAGGAGGAAGGAGAAGGAGGAGGAGAAGGAAGAGGAGGAGGAGAAGGAAGGAGGAAGAGGAGGAAAGAGGAAGGAGAAGGAGGAAGAGGAAGAGGAGGAGGAAGGAGGAAGAGGAGGAAAGAGGAAGGAGGAGGAGTAGGAGGAGGAGGAAGGAGGAAGAGGAGGAAGAGGAGGAGGAAGGAGGAAGAGGAGGAAGGAGGAAGGAGAAGGAGGAGGAGAAGGACGGAGGAGGAAGAGGAGGAAAGAGGAGGAAGGAGAAGGAGGAAGAGGAGGAAGAGGAAGGAGGAGGAAGGAGGAGGAAGGAGGAGAAGGAAGAGGAAGGAGGAGGAAGAGGAGGAAGAAGGAGGAAGAGGAGGAAAGAGGAAGGAGAAGGAGGAAGAGGAGGAGGAAGGAGGAAGAGGAGGAAAGAGGAAGGAGAAGGAGGAAGAGGAGGAGGAAGGAGGAAGAGGAGGAAAGAGGAAGGAGGAGGAGGAGGAGGAGGAGGAGGAAGGAGGAAGAGGAGGAAAGAGGAAGGAGAAGGAGGAAGAGGAGGAGGAAGGAGGAAGAGGAGGAAAGAGGAAGGAGAAGGAGGAAGAGGAGGATGAGGACGGAGGAGGAAGGAGGAAGAGGAGGAAGGGGAAGGTGGAGGAGTAGGAGGAGGAGGAAGGAGGACGAGGAGGAAGAGGAGGAGGAAGGAGGAAGAGGAGGAAAGAGGAAGGAGAAGGAGGAAGAGGAGGAAAGAGGAAGGAGAAGGAGGAGGAGAAGGAAGGAGGAAGAGGAGGAAAGAGGAAGGAGAAGGAGGAAGAGGAGGAAGAGGAGGAGGAAGGAGGAAGAGGAGGAAAGAGGAAGGAGAAGGAGGAAGAGGAGGAGGAAGAGGAGGAAAGAGGAAGGAGAAGGAGGAAGAGGAGGAAGAGGAGGAGGAAGGAGGAAGAGGAGGAAAGAGGAAGGAGAAGGAGGAAGAGGAGGAGGAAGGAGGAAGAGGAGGAAAGAGGAAGGAGGAGGAGGAAGAGGAGGAAGAGGAGGAGGAAGGAGGAAGAGGAGGAAAGAGGAAGGAGAAGGAGGAAGAGGAGGAGGAAGAGGAGGAAAGAGGAAGGAGAAGGAGGAAGAGGAGGAGGAAGGAGGAAGAGGAGGAAAGAGGAAGGAGAAGGAGGAAGAGGAGGAGGAAGAGGAGGAAAGAGGAAGGAGAAGGAGGAAGAGGAGGAAGAGGAGGAGGAAGGAGGAAGAGGAGGAAAGAGGAAGGAGAAGGAGGAAGAGGAGGAGGAAGGAGGAAGAGGAGGAAAGAGGAAGGAGAAGGAGGAAGAGGAGGAGGAAGGAGGAAGAGGAGGAAAGAGGAAGGAGGAGGAAGCTTCTTGGCCGCTGGAGTTCAGAAATACGCGACTTCAGTATCGTTTTCTTTCACACAGATGGATGAAGAAAAACATGAGCTGCTGCACATGGACAGAGAAACCCAGAGAAACCTTTGGGTCACCGTTCTGTTTTACATGAATGGGTTTCTGATCCAGTATGAACCACGCAGAACCACTGAGTCAGCGTTCCCAGAACCAGAACCAAACATGGCGAGGCAGCGCTTAGTTTAACCCTTTCAGTGATTTAGAAACTAGCAGCAGTAGATTAAAGTCTCTCAGTGAAGGAGCATAGAACTAGATGGTGTAGAACTAGATGGTGTAGAACTAGATGGTGTAGAACCAGATGGTGTAGAACTAGATGGTGTAGAACCAGATGTTATAGAACTAGATGGTGTAGAACCAGGTGGTGTAGAACCAGGTGGTGTAGAACTAGATGGTGTAGAAGTAGATGGTGTAGAACCAGGTGGTGTAGAACTAGATGGTGTAGAACCAGATGTTATAGAACTAGATGGTGTAGAACTACATGGTGTAGAACTACATGGTGTAGAACCAGGTGGTGTAGAACTAGATGGTGTAGAACTACATGGTGTAGAACCAGGTGGTGTAGAACTAGATGGTGTAGAACTACATGGTGTAGAACTAGATGGTGTAGAACCAGATGTTATAGAACTAGATGGTGTAGAACCAGGTGGTGTAGAACTAGATGGTGTAGAACCAGGTGGTGTAGAACTAGATGGTGTAGAACTAGATGGTGTAGAACTAGATGGTGTAGAACCAGATGTTATAGAACTAGATGGTGTAGAACTACATGGTGTAGAACCAGGTGGTGTAGAACTAGATGGTGTAGAACTACATGGTGTAGAACTAGATGGTGTAGAACCAGGTGGTGTAGAACTAGATGGTGTAGAACTACATGGTGTAGAACTAGATGGTGTAGAACCAGGTGGTGTAGAACTAGATGGTGTAGAACCGGGTGGTGTAGAACTAGATGGTGTAGAACTACATGGTGTAGAACTACATGGTGTAGAACTAGATGGTGTAGAACCAGGTGGTGTAGAACCAGATGTTATAGAACTACATGGTGTAGAACCAGGTGGTGTAGAACTAGATGGTGTAGAACTACATGGTGTAGAACTAGATGGTGTAGAACCGGGTGGTGTAGAACTAGATGGTGTAGAACTAGATGGTGTAGAACCAGATGTTATAGAACTAGATGGTGTAGAACTACATGGTGTAGAACTAGATGGTGTAGAACCAGGTGGTGTAGAACTAGATGGTGTAGAACTAGATGGTGTAGAACCAGATGTTATAGAACTAGATGGTGTAGAACTACATGGTGTAGAACTACATGGTGTAGAACCAGGTGGTGTAGAACCAGATGTTATAGAACTACATGGTGTAGAACTACATGGTGTAGAACCAGGTGGTGTAGAACTAGATGGTGTAGAACTACATGGTGTAGGACTAGATGGTGTAGAACCAGGTGGTGTAGAACTAGATGGTGTAGAACTAGATGGTGTAGAACTACATGGTGTAGAACTAGATAACTAGACCAGTAGAACCGGGTGGTGTAGAACCAGATGTTATAGAACTACATGGTGTAGAACTACATGGTGTAGAACTAGATGGTGTAGAACTACATGGTGTAGAACTAGATGGTGTAGAACCAGGTGGTGTAGAACTAGATGGTGTAGAACCGGGTGGTGTAGAACCAGATGTTATAGAACTACATGGTGTAGAACTACATGGTGTAGAACTAGATGGTGTAGAACTACATGGTGTAGAACTAGATGGTGTAGAACCAGATGTTATAGAACTATATGGTGTAGAACTAGATGGTGTAGAACCAGATGAGTTTCTCCGGTCTGAGACTTTAGTCTCTGGTTCTGGAAACCTGGGCCGGTTCTGGAAGGTCCACTGTGGAACCGGTTTTATGTGGATCTGAATCTTCCTGTAAATCCAAACTGAACTCAGGACTGATTACTGCAGAATCTGATTCATGAACTGTTCCAAACATTTCTTTAGTTTTTCTGTCAATTAGAACCTTTGGATCGGTTCTGTAGAACTGGACCTGCCTTTCTTCAAGGAGCCGCTGGGACCCGGACAGGATGATAGAAAACTTTCACCCCAAGCTTCCTGCGGCTTTCCAGAACTCCTGACCTCTCCTGACCTCTCCTGACCTCTCCGTGAAACTTCCCCAGTGTTTGTTTTCAGTCTAACTGAGAGGAACCAGATAAACCACCTGGAACGGAGCTGCTCTGTGTGGGGAGACTCGGCGATGACCTTGGTGGTTTTTAGAAGAAGGAAACACAAGATGCATAAAACCTGGCCGCTCCATCAGGAAGCAGTTTGTTTTGGTCTGGCTGCTCCAGGTTGCTGCTCACACTTTATCTCACAGCGAGACGCTTCTGCATGAGAATGAGAGCAAACAGACAAATGCAGTCGAGCGTCAGCCAAATGTTGCGACTGGAGGCAGTTAATGCGCCCGCAGCGTGTTGGTGGGTCCACTTGGTTCTGACAGCTGGAGAGCTGCAGAGTTCAGGAGTAATTATCTGGAACATTTTCATCTAAATAAAAAGCTCCCTGTTTCTGATTTACAGCCAACTGATGGATTAAAGACGGAGTTTGGGAAGAGCAGCAGGAAGAAGGAAACACTAAAGGTGTCAGCGAGTAAATACGGCTGGAAATGGTCCTGCTAACGTCCCGTCAGCATGAGGAACACAAACACACTTCACTCATTGAGATGGAGGGAAAATAATTAATAAAAATAATTATGTATCATTGAATCATGTGGGCAACTTTTCATCTTCACAACATCAGCGTTTATAAACTAATCAGACGGGAAACTTGAAGCTGCTGCTGCGTTTCAATCAGCTGAAGATTTCATGTCTTTGGTTTCAGGTTTATTTTTCTCAGCTGCATTATTGTTTAAAGATTCAGTTTGTCTGGAGGCCTCGACGCAGCGGTCGCGGGTTCGACTCCCGGACCCGATGATATTTACCGCATGTCTTCCCCCCTTTCCTGTCAGCCTGCTTTCATATAAGGGACACAAAAAAGACCCCCTGCAGGGGTAAAAAAAGATTCAGTTTGTCTGATTCTGCTTCCTGTTTTCCATCAGTTTTTTAAACAATTTAGTTTCAAAGAAAGTGGTGAAAAGAGCAAAGTGTTGGGAAGAACCAGGAAGGATTAATGGGAACCAGTGACCTTCCACACTGAGGCTGTGGTGGAGGGTTACGTTAAGACAGGTGAGTTAATTAGGGGGATCATAAACAGCTGTGAAGAAGAAAAGTGAATAATTGTCTCAACAGAAGCTGAACTTGGATACACAGAAACTACAAACCAAAGAGCAAAACAATAAAAACTAAATGCACTAAGAATAAACTAAGAAACTAAATATGAACTAATGTGGGAAAACTTTCTAAACAATAACTCAGATATGATCAAAACACAAACTCCCAGAAATCCTAACATCCTGGGGTTTTTCTGTTCTTCACCTGGTTTGTGCTCATTTCTTGATTCCTTTTCTATTTAATGTTTTCCCTCAGTTCTCTGCAGTGATGTGGTTCCTCTCATCTGATCCAGTAATCACTGCCACATCCTAAATACCTCCCAGTTTTACCAGTATGTTGCCAGATCTTCTCCTCTTGCTCTTAATAATCTGTGTTCCTCCTAAAGTCGCCATAAACCCGCCGGATCCATCGCCGTGTTCAGAAACATTTCTGACAGTAAATCCTGGATCTGTGTTCAAGAAGGAGGAGGAGGAGGAGGAAGGAGGAAGAGGAGGAAAGAGGAAGGAGGAGGAGGAGGAGGAGGAAGGAGGAAGAGGAGGAAAGAGGAAGGAGGAGGAGGAGGAGGAGGAAGGAGGAAGAGGAGGAAAGAGGAAGGAGGAGGAAGCTTGAATCTGGAGTTCAGAAATCCGCGACTCAGTATCGCTTTTCACACAGATGGATGAAGAAAACATGAGCTGCTGCACATGGACAGAGAAACCCAGAGAAACCTTTGGGTCACCGTTCTGTTTTACATGAATGGGTTTCTGATCCAGTATGAACCACGCAGAACCACTGAGTCAGCGTTCCCAGAACCAGAACCAAACATGGCGAGACAGCGCTTAGTTTAACCCTTTCAGTGATTTAGAAACTAGCAGCAGTAGATTAAAGTCTCTCAGTGAAGGAGCATAGAACTAGATGGTGTAGAACTAGATGGTGTAGAACCAGATGTTATAGAACTAGATGGTGTAGAACCAGGTGGTGTAGAACTAGATGGTGTAGAACCAGATGAGTTTCTCCGGTCTGAGACTTTAGTCTCTGGTTCTGGAAACCTGGGCCGGTTCTGGAAGGTCCACTGTGGAACCGGTTTTATGTGGATCTGAATCTTCCTGTAAATCCAAACTGAACTCAGGACTGATTACTGCAGAATCTGATTCATGAACTGTTCCAAACATTTCTTTAGTTTTTCTGTCAATTAGAACCTTTGGATCGGTTCTGTAGAACTGGACCTGTCAGCTTTCTTCAAGGAGCCGCTGGGACCCGGACAGGATGATAGAAAACTTTCACCCCAAGCTTCCTGCGGCTTTCCAGAACTCCTGACCTCTCCTGACCTCTCCTGACCTCTCCGTGAAGCTTCCCCAGTGTTTGTTTTCAGTCTAACTGAGAGGAACCAGATAAACCACCTGGAACGGAGCTGTTCACCAACTGCATCCAGCTCTGTGTGGGGAGACTCGGCGATGACCTTGGTGGTTTTTAGAAGAAGGAAACACAAGATGCATAAAACCTGGCCGCTCCATCAGGAAGCAGTTTGTTTTGTGGTCTGCTCCAGGTTGCTGCTCACACTTTATCTCACAGCGAGACGCTTCTGCATGAGAATGAGAGCAAACAGACAAATGCAGTCGAGCGCCAGCCAAATGTTGCGACTGGAGTTAATGCTTAGCGTGTTGGTGGGTCCACTTGGTTCTGACAGCTGAGAGCTGCAGAGTTCAGGAGTAATTATCTGGAACATTTTCATCTAAATAAAAAGCTCCCTGTTTCTGATTTACAGCCAACTGATGGATTAAAGACGGAGTTTGGGAAGAGCAGCAGGAAGAAGGAAACACTAAAGGTGTCAGCGAGTAACACGGTTGAAATGGTCCTGCTAACGCCCCGCCAGCATGAGGAACACAAACACACTTCACTCATTGAGATGGAGGGAAAATAATTAATAAAAATAATTATGTATCATTGAATCATGTGGGCAACTTTTCATCTTCACAACATCAGCGCTTATAAACTAATCAGACGGAAACTTGAAGCTGCTGCTGCTTCAATCAGCTGAAGATTTCATGTCTTTGGTTTCAGGTTTATTTTTCTCAGCTGCATTATTGTTTAAAGATTCAGTTTGTCTGGGAGGTCGACGCAGCTCATCTGGGTTCACCTCGGACCCATGATATTTACCAATGTCTTCCCCTTTCCTGTCAGCCTGCTTTCATAAGGGACATAAAAGACCCCTGCAGGGGTAAAAAGATTCAGTTTGTCTGATTCTGCTTCCTGTTTTCCATCAGTTTTTAAACAATTTAGTTTCAAAGAAAGTGGTGAAAAGAGCAAAGTGTTGGGAAGAACCAGGAAGGATTAATGGGAACCAGTGACCTTCCACACTGAGGCTGTGGTGGAGGGTTACGTTAAGACAGGTGAGTTAATTAGGGGAAATGGATAAAATGGGAACATTTAATCAGCTGCATAAAAACTACGAGAACAGTAAAAAATGAAATATAAGGGGCAAAATAATGAGTTACAAACTGATAAAGAGACAAAAATTAGCTTAGCACCAAAATACTTTAAAGATCTGCTGTTGTAAAAACCTTCTGGACCTCTCAGGTCTTCTGGTTCTGATGTACAGAACCAGAACCAGAACCAGAACCAAACATGGAGCATTCAGCTTCTAATCTGCAACAAATCAGGTTCAAATAGTTTGGGGTTTTTCATCATAGGTTAGTTACATTTTATTGTGACTACTTGTTTGTCTAGTTCAGTTAGTTTTCATTAGTTTTTTATTCGTTTTTTATTTGTTTTTTCTTTCCTCTCTTGCTCTCATCGAAGGGCGACGCGTTCTTCCTCTGCTCCCTCCCTGCCCTGCTTGCTCTGCTTTCGTCTTTCTCTATATTTTTGGAGCATTTCTTTGCACATCCTCCAAACATACAAATTACGGATCTGGTCAACCGGTCTCTCAATGCGATCGATCCAATTTTCTCGACGAGAAGACTGGGCACAGGAGAGCCGTCTTGGACACACCCGGCGGGAAACGCCCTGGGTTTATTCGTGGTAGCAGGATTTCTGCTGGATACCTGGCTTACTGAAAAACTTGTGACGGACTTGGTAGAACTAGCAAACACTCAGACTGTTGGTGTGGACAGAGACACCAACACCAACTCACACCAACGTGAGTCTTTGTGAGACTGGCAGCCCAGCTGAGGACTCTAAAACTCACGAACATGATGGAATCCATCTTGGAGAAGTTGCTAGCTTTGGTTCAGTGGAACGACCAAACTAATTTGGAGAACTGGGAACTGAGATTTATCAGAGACTTCAGGGAAGATTGAAATTTATAATCTACCTTTACCTAAAACATTCGATATCTGAATTGTCTTCCCCATGTTGCTTTGTAAGGGCTGCATATTTCCAATCTCTTTGAAGAGATGGAAACATAACGCTCCTTCCCACCTCGCCCTTCCTGTTATCCATGCAGTTGTGGAGCTGAGCGCTAACAACGACATGCCTTGGTAACAACATCTTATCAGATTCTGTCGGGAGGCTGAGCAACGAGGTTTCCTGGCCCTGTGATGTCACCGCCTCCATTCATGTCTTTGTTATGTCTGAATGTTGCCATTTGTCCTAATGCGTCCTTTCCTCTTTTTTATTTTATTTTGTTAGAAACTGTGAAGTTCTCACTTTAACCCAGAAAAGGAATTAGACTAGAGGATACTTACTTATACTTACCTACCAACCCTGACTAGGAGAATCCAGTTTATTTATTTGGATCAACATCATCAGCTTTTTCCTCTTTTGCTCTTTTTTTTGTTTGGTTTGTATTTCCTTTGAAATCCTGTAAAGCTCTTTGTTTTACCTTGTTGCTGAAAATGTGCGATATAAATAAAATTACCTTTAGCTTTTAGTTTCTATTTGTCTTCAGAGTGGGTTTGATATGTTTTGTGTTTTTCTGTGTATTTATTTTGAGTCTCTGTGTTGTTCTGTCTCCCCCTGATTGTTCCCAGTTGTGTCCTTTGTTCCTGGTTGGGTTCTTGTCTGTGTGTCTCAGTCCGTCGTCAGTCCAGTCGTTTACTCTGTTACCTGTGTTGAGTCCTGGTTTTCGCTCAGCGGTGCTGCCTGGGATTTTGGACTGTTTTTGGATTTTTTTGTACACTTTATTCTTCATTAAATCTCATCATATTCACTGCAACCTGCAACCTCACACCACTATTCATGACAGGGTTTGCTACTTTATATTGTTAAATATTGTTTATTTGTTATAGTAGTAGTTTTAGTTTTTTCATACTTTGGTTAATTTTAGTGCACCAAATTTTCAAAAATGTATTAAAATGTTATTGAACAACTGACTCTGTTTTTACTCTGTATTTAAGATAAAAACAACTTTGTCAAGATGTTTACTGGGATTTTTTAAACTCAAATTCACAACCATGTTTATTTTTCTCTCCAAAACAAATTGAGTTATTTATTTCCATCCTTTAATTTATATTCCTTTCAATTATTATGCAAATGTTTGTTGCTTGTTTCATAACTTACTGTTTGCAGTTTATATGATGTAAAGCACTTGGAATGCCTCGTTGCTGAAACAGCAATAAACCCGACCGGCTGGTTTGGACTGCAGGTGGTTGAAGCAGCAGAAGGTGATGAAGTAACAGAGAAACATGAGGAGGAAGACGACATCTCTTCATCACCTCCACCATGGACCAACATGAAACCTGAACTGGTGCTTGGACAGTTCTGTCTCCTCAGAAAAACTCAGACTAAGAGCTTTTTATTCCTGGAGATGAAGGCCGGTGAATCATCAGCCCAGCACTTACTTATGATTTAAAGTTGGAGATTAAAATGTTCTCGGCTGCTTTCCGTGTCCAGAAAAAACACCCCCTCTGGCTGCACACCCAGACCGCGAGCTTCAACATCCCGCCATGTCCAAGCCACAGATATCAGCACCATATGAAAAGAAACTGGAATAATATGCAAATACCAGCTCCTGCACGCTGGGAAGGTCCACACTGCTGAGAAGCGAGGAGAAACTGCAACGCTTCTCCTTTACAGCAGCAACTGGCACGGCTTCATGATGAAATTCCTCGCTAACATCTGTCAGGGAGAAAAAAAACACACAAGTGCTTTTACTAAAAAAGTGAAACAATGATCAGATTGTCCAAGTCAGACCTGATAGCCATGAAAACCTGATGAAAGCAGGTCTGGAGAGATTATTTCTGGGAACCGAGAGGATCCAGTCTCTTCTCCGTAACCCAGCGTTGTTAAGTGGTGTAATGGGGCGGCCATTAAACTTGTGTTCAATGAAGGTAGGTCCAGTTAAACAAGCCCCCCCCCAGCGCTGACGGGGGAGGGCATCTGGTTCTGATTACGACCCAGTAGGAAAACACAATAGGCCTCTTCAGCCGGGCTCTTGATGCTGTTCGCTCCGATTTGGCCTGACGCTTTGCCGCAATTCCCAGCCACAAACAAAAACACTTGAAACCTGAAACTCAAACAGACCATGTTTCTGCTTAATGACGAGGCAAACCGCGGAGTAATCTGATTACAAGATGCATGGAAGAAAGAGGCTGCTGCTCCGCTCCGTTATTCGCCTTTCAACAGCTTCACCACAAGCTGACCTGACTTTGACTCGGTTTAAACCCCGGTAGCGTCACAATGACACCAGCCGAAAGTTTCTGAAGCTACGGTCGTTTCCTGGTTTCCAAAAGGAAGTCCAAACGTAAAGATGGGAGACAAGGCTTAAAACTTTGCTTTTTACTAAAGCTAATGCTGACCAAGTCTTCCTCTGCTACTTTCTCCTACTACTCTCCGATTATCCAAGACAAAATAAGGCTGCTTGTGTACAGTTGAGAAGTCCGTTTCTTCATCAGATAGGAAGCGCTGGAAGCTCTTTTAGATGCTAACGGAGCTAATGCTACTGCCGCTGGTACTAAATGTGAAACATGGACCGATACCGGACCCTAAACAGCTGTTACCGGACCGGACACAGAGCTACAGAACCACTTACCGGACCAGAGGTAGGTGTCGTTCATTGATTCATTCATGGAGCTGAAGGCAACAGCAGCTCCTCCTCTTCCTCCGTTTCTTCATTCCCATCGTTTCAACCCTCCGGTCCAAACTGAAAATTGTTACTCAGCTCTGTTTTAGCTGGATGAAGCTAGCGCAATCGGACCAAGCATACGCCATTTACCCATAATGCATTGCAGCATAACCAACAAGGCAACGTCAGTATGACAATATTTAATTAAAACTACTAAAAAATAAACAGCTTTCAGTATTTTTACTATTTTATATTTATATTTCTGTGAACGAATCGGTAAAGTACCTTGAGAAAACACGTGTTGTAAACCAGGCGGTGGTTATGTGACGTCATCGCTACAAGGTTTTCTGTTTGAACAGCTTGCTGCAGCGCAGCGCCTCAGTCCAGTCAGGTCAGTGTTTTTGAGGGCAGCGGGTTTATTTTGGCCCCTGCAGTGGAACCGGTAAGCAGTTTGCTTTTCTCTTTAAGCTCCAATGACAGATACTGTAGCTCTTCACAGCCAAAACTGGGAGGAGGCGCCACTGCACCCACAGAGCTGCCCTTCATCATCATCACTGCCCTTCATCATCATCACTGCCCTTCATCATCATCACTGTCCTTCATCATCATCACTGTCCTTCATCATCATCACTGCCCTTCATCATCACTGTCCTTCATCATCATCACTGTCCTTCATCATCACTGTCCTTCATCATCACTGTCCTTCATCATCACTGTCCTTCATCATCATCACTGCCCTTCATCATCATCATCACTGCCCTTCATCATCATCACTGCCCTTCATCATCATCACTGTCCTTCATCATCATCACTGCCCTTCATCATCATCACTGTCCTTCATCATCACTGCCCTTCATCATCATCATCACTGCCCTTCATCATCATCACTGCCCTTCATCATCATCACTGCCCTTCATCATCACTGCCCTTCATCATCATCATCACTGCCCTTCATCATCATCACTGTCCTTCATCATCACTGCCCTTCATCATCATCACTGCCCTTCATCATCATCACTGCCCTTCATCATCACTGCCCTTCATCATCATCACTGCCCTTCATCATCATCACTGCCCTTCATCATCACTGTCCTTCATCATCACTGCCCTTCATCATCATCACTGCCCTTCATCATCACTGCCCTTCATCATCATCACTGCCCTTCATCATCACTGCCCTTCATCATCACTGCCCTTCATCATCATCACTGTCCTTCATCATCACTGTCCTTCATCATCACTGCCATTCATCATCACTGTCCTTCATCATCATCACTGTCCTTCATCATCATCACTGCCCTTCATCATCATCACTGTCCTTCATCATCATCACTGTCCTTCATCATCACTGTCCTTCATCATCACTGTCCTTCATCATCACTGCCATTCATCATCACTGTCCTTCATCATCATCACTGCCCTTCATCATCATCACTGCCCTTCATCATCATCACTGTCCTTCATCATCATCACTGTCCTTCATCATCACTGTCCTTCATCATCATCACTGCCCTTCATCATCATCACTGTCCTTCATCATCACTGCCCTTCATCATCATCACTGTCCTTCATCATCATCACTGTCCTTCATCATCATCATCACTGCCCTTCATCATCACTGCCCTTCATCATCACTGCCCTTCATCATCATCACTGTCCTTCATCATCATCACTGCCCTTCATCATCATCACTGTCCTTCATCATCATCACTGCCCTTCATCATCATCACTGTCCTTCATCATCACTGTCCTTCATCATCACTGCCCTTCATCATCATCACTGTCCTTCATCATCATCACTGCCCTTCATCATCACTGCCCTTCATCATCACTGTCCTTCATCATCATCACTGCCCTTCATCATCATCACTGCCCTTCATCATCACTGCCCTTCATCATCATCACTGCCCTTCATCATCACTGTCCTTCATCATCACTGTCCTTCATCATCATCACTGCCCTTCATCATCACTGTCCTTCATCATCACTGCCCTTCATCATCACTGTCCTTCATCATCATCACTGCCCTTCATCATCATCACTGCCCTTCATCATCACTGCCCTTCATCATCATCACTGCCCTTCATCATCACTGTCCTTCATCATCACTGTCCTTCATCATCATCACTGCCCTTCATCATCACTGTCCTTCATCATCATCACTGCCCTTCATCATCATCACTGCCCTTCATCATCACTGCCCTTCATCATCATCACTGCCCTTCATCATCACTGTCCTTCATCATCACTGCCCTTCATCATCACTGCCCTTCATCATCATCACTGTCCTTCATCATCATCATCACTGCCCTTCATCATCATCACTGTCCTTCATCATCACTGCCCTTCATCATCATCACTGTCCTTCATCATCATCACTGTCCTTCATCATCATCACTGTCCTTCATCATCACTGCCCTTCATCATCACTGCCCTTCATCATCATCACTGCCCTTCATCATCATCACTGTCCTTCATCATCACTGCCCTTCATCATCATCACTGTCCTTCATCATCATCACTGCCCTTCATCATCATCACTGTCCTTCATCATCACTGCCCTTCATCATCATCACTGTCCTTCATCATCATCACTGTCCTTCATCATCATCACTGCCCTTCATCATCATCACTGCCCTTCATCATCACTGTCCTTCATCATCATCACTGTCCTTCATCATCACTGTCCTTCATCATCACTGTCCTTCATCATCATCACTGTCCTTCATCATCACTGTCCTTCATCATCATCACTGCCCTTCATCATCACTGTCCTTCATCATCACTGTCCTTCATCATCATCACTGCCCTTCATCATCACTGTCCTTCATCATCACTGCCCTTCATCATCATCACTGCCCTTCATCATCACTGTCCTTCATCATCACTGTCCTTCATCATCATCACTGTCCTTCATCATCACTGTCCTTCATCATCATCACTGCCCTTCATCATCACTGTCCTTCATCATCACTGCCCTTCATCATCATCACTGCCCTTCATCATCACTGTCCTTCATCATCACTGTCCTTCATCATCATCACTGTCCTTCATCATCACTGTCCTTCATCATCATCACTGTCCTTCATCATCACTGTCCTTCATCATCATCACTGTCCTTCATCATCACTGTCCTTCATCATCATCACTGTCCTTCATCATCATCACTGTCCTTCATCATCACTGTCCTTCATCATCATCACTGTCCTTCATCATCACTGCCCTTCATCATCACTGTCCTTCATCATCACTGTCCTTCATCATCACTGTCCTTCATCATCACTGTCCTTCATCATCATCACTGTCCTTCATCATCACTGTCCTTCATCATCATCACTGTCCTTCATCATCATCACTGTCCTTCATCATCACTGTCCTTCATCATCATCACTGTCCTTCATCATCATCACTGCCCTTCATCATCACTGTCCTTCATCATCACTGTCCTTCATCATCATCACTGCCCTTCATCATCACTGTCCTTCATCATCACTGCCCTTCATCATCACTGTCCTTCATCATCACTGTCCTTCATCATCATCACTGTCCTTCATCATCACTGTCCTTCATCATCATCACTGCCCTTCATCATCACTGTCCATCATCACTGTCCTTCATCATCATCACTGTCCTTCATCATCACTGTCCTTCATCATCATCACTGCCCTTCATCATCACTGTCCTTCATCATCACTGCCCTTCATCATCATCACTGCCCTTCATCATCACTGTCCTTCATCATCACTGTCCTTCATCATCATCACTGTCCTTCATCATCACTGTCCTTCATCATCACTGTCCTTCATCATCATCACTGTCCTTCATCATCACTGTCCTTCATCATCATCACTGCCCTTCATCATCACTGTCCTTCATCATCATCACTGCCCTTCATCATCACTGCCCTTCATCATCACTGTCCTTCATCATCACTGTCCTTCATCATCATCACTGTCCTTCATCATCACTGTCCTTCATCATCATCACTGCCCTTCATCATCACTGTCCATCATCACTGTCCTTCATCATCATCACTGTCCTTCATCATCACTGTCCTTCATCATCATCACTGCCCTTCATCATCACTGTCCTTCATCATCACTGTCCTTCATCATCATCACTGCCCTTCATCATCACTGTCCTTCATCATCATCACTGCCCTTCATCATCACTGCCCTTCATCATCATCACTGCCCTTCATCATCACTGTCCTTCATCATCATCACTGCCCTTCATCATCACTGCCCTTCATCATCACTGTCCTTCATCATCACTATCCTTCATCATCACTGTCCTTCATCATCACTATCCTTCATCATCATCACTGTCCTTCATCATCACTGTCCTTCATCATCACTGCCCTTCATCATCACTGTCCTTCATCATCACTATCCTTCATCATCATCACTGTCCTTCATCATCACTGCCCTTCATCATCACTGTCCTTCATCATCATCACTGTCCTTCATCATCACTATCCTTCATCATCATCACTGTCCTTCATCATCACTGTCCTTCATCATCACTGCCCTTCATCATCACTGTCCTTCATCATCATCACTGCCCTTCATCATCACTGTCCTTCATCATCACTGTCCTTCATCATCACTGTCCTTCATCATCACTGTCCTTCATCATCATCACTGCCCTTCATCATCACTGTCCTTCATCATCACTGTCCTTCATCATCACTGTCCTTCATCATCACTGCCCTTCATCATCACTGTCCTTCATCATCATCACTGTCCTTCATCATCACTGTCCTTCATCATCATCACTGTCCTTCATCATCACTGTCCTTCATCATCATCACTGTCCTTCATCATCACTGTCCTTCATCATCATCACTGCCCTTCATCATCACTGTCCTTCATCATCACTGTCCTTCATCATCACTGTCCTTCATCATCATCACTGCCCTTCATCATCACTGTCCTTCATCATCACTGTCCTTCATCATCACTGTCCTTCATCATCATCACTGTCCTTCATCATCACTGTCCTTCATCATCACTGTCCTTCATCATCACTGCCCTTCATCATCACTGTCCTTCATCATCATCACTGTCCTTCATCATCGCTGCCCTTCATCATCACTGTCCTTCATCATCATCACTGCCCTTCATCATCACTGTCCTTCATCATCACTGTCCTTCATCATCGCTGCTCTACGAATCAGATTTTTGACACCACAGAATTTGTTGTAGTTGTAATTCATTAAAGATTAACTTTTAAAATGATTAACTGTATAAATTTGTTGTCAAGAGTTCTATCTTTGTGTTTTTGTTCAAGCTGTAACATTTTTGTGTAAAATGTTTTAATTAAGCAATATTCGCAAACCCAAACATTCAGTGCTGCCCTCTTCGGGATAAAGGGTGGTACTGCATGTATTGGCTCCAACAGGTTTTGTTGGCGATTCTATTTCACTTATGGGGGGCAAGTTAAAGAATCATCCAGTGAATTTTCCAAATGTAAACAATAACCTGCAACAGCTCTATAAAACCGACCCACCCAGGCACGCCCCCTGGTGGCGAGTCAGGCGTTGGTGAGTTTTGATTGGTAGCGTTACTGTGCCAGACTAGTCAACTCACTCAATTGCTGCAGGGCAACTGGTGTTTTCACATTTTGCCTAAAAGTCTGTAAGAACAAAAGAAGTTGTTAGATGTGACCACACCTCCCAATTTACCGCCTCCACTCACTCCCTCTCCTGGCCCCGCCCCTCAATGTTTAGTGGCCCCACCCACTTTTCTTTTTCCACTGTCAGGGGGCGGTGTTATGTTTCACAGATGGGTTAGTTACAGTTTAAAGGTCATTACGCAAAATGGACTCTGCTTAAGCTTTGCATCATGATGTAATGTTATTCCCTCATCAGAAGCATCATGGAGGAGCATTGCTGTGATGAGGTGCTACAGGTCCAGTGTTACATAAACATGAAATTAAAACAATAAACAAGCATATTTGCCCTCAGACCAGGAGGCAGATGTTAAGTGAAGGCAATCAGAGATCTAAATACGGCGGACGTTGATGCTGAACCCACCACCAGGCTCCCAGTCACCATGTTTTCTCTTTAACAATCGTTTCCCATCAAAGCAAGGAAAAAAGGAACCATACCACAAAGTCAATTTCCCAATTATGCTTCATTTCCTGTTGAGCTAACCCCCTGTTTACACCGTCATAAATCATAGGAAATATCAGTCACCATAAATCATACGTACAGATTTAAATCAGCTGTTTGCATAATCCACTGGCTGTGTCTCACATGGACTAATGTGTGGAAATCTGTGATAATTAAATCCAGGCGGTCTCGGTCCGGTTCGCCAGAACTTTGCTGCTCAGCTCCTCCAGCTGCAGCCTGACAGTAGCTCACATTAACTCTGCTTTCCACAGGATGTTTGTCTTCAGCGGGACTTTTCTGTGACTGTCATCGGCTCTGTGAACAGTTTGGAATAAAAAACCTTCTTACAAACTTTTCACTTCTTGATTTTTGTGAAAAGACATAAACAAACGTTATATGTTGCCAAATATGAAACTAAGTTCTGCATAAAATGTATCTATTGATTGATTGTTAACAGTGATTAGCTTAACATTGTAAGATGTTAAAATAGAGGTGCAATGAAGAAGCAACTGCTTCTGCTAATTAACCTGGGAAGGGTCAAAGGTCATCTCTAAACCACCTTTCTGCAGAAAAGATTATTTCCAAGAGGAAAACATCTCATCAGCTGTCAACCTTCCCTGCAGATTCAGCAAGAAACGCAAAGAAATGATCAATTAGCTGCTTAAAGGTCAACGTTCAGGCCAAAGCATGGCTTCTTTGGGAGGTTGAAGCAGTTGCATCTGAATAAAACTTAAAGTTTCTACAATATTGTCTGCAAGATGAAACCCAAGGAGAGACGTTTGGTTTCAGCAAATCAGCTCAATCAACTCCTACTGACTCTAAAACACGGTGGTGGAAGGTTGATGATGTGGGTTTGTTTTGCTGTGACAACTTTACCAAGAGAAAATTCACCTCACATGATCACAAAAAGGATCTCAAGCAGTCAATGACTAGGCAACTAAAACAATAATAAAAATGATTTGATTCAATTTGTTTTACTGTATTATTTAGTTGGCATCACACCAGCAACTCAACTTTATGTTTGCTGTGTCTTTTTGTGTTTCAGATAAAAACAAACTGTGTCTTATCTGTATCTGGTATTTGCTGAGTTAAGCTAAATTTAGGAAAACGTTTTCCTTCCCGGAACCGGAGAGAAGGAGCCAATTGTTGACCCCGAAAGCTCCAAAGATCACAAATAAATGGGTTTCATTTAAGACCGAGCTGCCATAAACACAGTCAGGAGAAACCGCTGCAGCTGCACCAAACACTTTTTATTACGTGTTAATAATGCAGAGCTGCAGCGACGCATCCTGAACAGAAACCAGACGCTCGCAGGATCCAAACTCAACCAGGACTACTGAGAGTCCCCCGGTCCGGTTCTGCTCAGCTTCTACCTGTCAGCCAGGTTCCATGTGAGGAATGAAGGCTTTGATTAGGAAACGCTGACATCACCGCGACCCGTTGGCTCCTGGCCCCGACCAGGACAGACGGACAGGTGTGCTCACTGCCGACGGTTTCTCATGACAACAAGAAGGAAACATTTTTATTAGGATGATTTTACACCTGATAGTCTAGTGGACTCCATTCGAATCGGGACCAAAAATGCATCATTTGTTCCTCTCTAAACCGGGGGGATCAAATGTTACACAGTAGTCCACTTCCTGCTTTGGGAGCAGTTTCAGGTCCGCTTGGTGTTCACACATGTTTTTAAACCAAATCAGAGTTCACTTCAACCGACCAGAGCCGGGGTTTTTGGGCAGACTAGAGTTAGCTTTTTTTGGTCCACATCACGGTTTTGATGACGCGTTCACTCTCCAAATGAATAAAACTTTGATTAAATTGGACTAAACAGGGCTGGTGTGAATGCAGCTTCAAGGTCCGAGTGTGTAGAAAATATGTCTGGTTCAGTTTGAATGTGAACGCCAAGCGGACCAGAGACCGCTCCAAAAGCAGGAAGTGGACTACAGCGCAGGGCATTCTGGGTAAATCCAACCAAAGCTAACGTGTTAGCCTAGCGCTAGCAGCAGAAATGTCTCCTGGTCTTCAGCCAAAGACTAAAGAGAAATCCTCCAACACTAAAATCTGACGCCTCCATCTTGTTTCCATCTGGTGAAGAAGGAAGTTGCTCTCAGTGTCTTCAGAGGTTTTTGTGTGGTTTCCTTCAGTGGTTGTTGGTGCAGCGCCCCCACAGGCCAGGAGGGGAACAGGTTGGTTTGATGATGGAGTTCTGGCTCCGCAATCAGACTACCTGGTGGAAAAACAACCTAAGACACATCACTAAACTTTTAATATTCCAACATGTTGAAACAAAAACGAGCCTGTCTCCGAAGCGAGGTTCAGTAGGTGTTGGTTTATCTGCAGTGATCAGAACTTTTCCTGTTTTTGGTTGTGGGTTTGGAGGAGAGCAGAAATGACTGCAGGCCTGGGCTCCTGATAAAACAAGTCAAACTCAAAGGTTCAATATTTTTAAAAATAACTATCCATTTAAATAACTAAAACATAAACACAACAATGAAAAGTGACAGTGAAATTAGCAGCAATAATTAAAATCGTCATCCTTTGCAGTTTGTTCTTTAATTATCAATCATCACTAGCAGGAAACAGAAAGTTGTCATTTTTAATCAGATTTTATTCATTTAGGTTTTACAGTGCTGGTTTATTTTAACATTGTTGGCCTTTTTAAGGATGTTAATTATGCAAATTAACCTGAAACTGTAGGAACTTGTTCAACCCCAGTGAAACATGGATGTCTTGAATAAAAAAGGCATTCTTGTGTTTGAGTGTACTTCTGGCATCTGAAACTCTCAGATTCCTCCAATAGTTCAGTTTGTGGATCATTCCTGATGGGGAGGGTTAGGGTCAGAGGTTTCCACTGATAGCAGTCCGAAGCTCAGTCACTTTGGAATTTTTTATTGAAGACTAGTCTAAACAATTTTCCCACATTTGGAGCAGGTCAGATTAGCACTTCATCACTGGTTGGTATTTATACATCAGGGATTCTTCACATGCTTTACAGAAAAAAGGACATCTTGGTTAAGGAATACAAATGACTCCATCAGATAAGTGCTGGAAAAAAAGGGGGCGGTTCTGAGTATAATTCACTTAATGTTCCTGCAGAAGGTTTTCCACCAATCAGGATGCAGATATGGATCTGAGGAGAGTCTTTTCTGTTTTTGTTTTGGGCCGTCTCTCAGACACATCCTGACAACGTCAACAGTTTAAGTGAGTCTGTGTTTAAGAGCACAATCTCCATCAGTTTCTCTTCCTGTGTTTAGTCTTTGCAGCCTTTGGTATGCAGTGTGAAAGCCCACTGGAGTGGGCAGAGCCACGTCTGTGGCACAGCAGTATGGAAGGCCCTTCGTAAACTTACTCAGTCTGAAATTAGCAATAATAATAAACAATCTTAACAAAAAAAGTCATATTTTTACCATGTTAGTCATTTATTTATTAATGTCACACTTTCAAGCTCAATATTTAGTTCAAAACTACTGAGTGAGCTTCCTAACTATTTAGCTTACTGACTAAATATATAGTTTGAAGTAAGCAAAATATTTAGTTTTATCTCGATTTAAAGGAAATATTTAGTTTGCAAGCTAAATATTTAACCTACTCACTAAAAATTTTGTTTGAAATAAATTAAATATTCATCTGTAGGCCAGCTTAAAAGTAATTATTTAGTCAGGTTGCTAACTAAATATTTAAATAGCAATGCATAACATATAGCCTAAAGCTAAATATTCAGTTAGCAAGCAAAACTATTTAGCTCTAAAATAAATATTTAGCTCTCCAATTAAATATTTAGTTTAAAACTGTGATATTTATAAATGGAGGAATAACATGGTCAAAATATAACTTTGAAATCTTTTTTCTCTTATGACGAACTAAGTTATCTGAATTATTGCTGTTCATTTTTGACAGTGTAACTTTACAAACGGGGCCCATACTGCATCATGTCTTTTGCTCCGTGATGATTTGCTTTGTAGATTCAAAGTCCGTTTTCTGTGGCTGCTACCTGCAGCCGCAGGACTCCACCACCATCTCCTCGTACTGCTTGTAGACGACGTTGTTGGCCGAGTCGATGTAGAGGATGCTGATGGAGCTGAGGCGCGTCGGGACGCAGCAGGTGGGCGGGGTCGTGTCCGGGTCCATGGAGTTGATCAGGGTCTGGATGATGGCGTGGTTGGTGGGCTCCAGGTGAGAGCGTATAGGGAAGTCACAGGCGCCATCGCAGTGGTAGGCGTCGTACTCCAGCGGAGCGATGATCCAGTCGTCCCAGCCCATGTCCTTGAAGTTGACATGGAGTCGCCGGCGGTGGCAGCGCGGCCTGGACTTGGCCGCCTGGTGCTGCGGGAGGACCTGAGAGGGGGCCCGGAGGGGTTTCTTGGCGCCTCTTGGCGGAGGAGCTCGCCTCATCCGTCGCTGGTTGAACAGATACTCGTAGACAGTTTTGTTGTCGTGACCCGAACGTGCTTTGATCTCATTGTAAAAGAGATCTCGCTTCTTGCTTTTCCCAAACGCCAGGAGGAATGCCTTCTCCTTGTTGGTCCTGCCGGGTCGAGCGAAGCCCAGAGTCCGCAGGTCCAGCGGACGGCCTCCTCGGTGCTCCAGGGCCTCTAGCTCCAAGCACAGCTGCTGGTTCTTGAATCCCTTGAAGACTTTATAAATGTCAAACACTTCCCACTTGTTGCCGAATCCGCCCGGGAGATCATCCACCGTCCTGGACTGGAGCAGAGACGCTTTCTGCCGGCCTGAAGCGCAGCTGTACAGCTTCAGCCAGGGTACCGAGCCTCCATCCTCATCAACCGGCTTCCTCAGGATGCGGAGCTCGGCCCCCAGAAGCCCATCCCGCTCCAGAGAGCTGATGTTGAACTGGTACCTCTGGCGTCGCAACATGGGCCCTCGATCATCTGCCAGAGATGAAACAGAGTTAAAAAGGTTACATTGGCAGTTTCCCACACTGCAGATTTAGTTTAATAAACAGCATCTGCTTGAAGAAACTCTCCCAGCTGGACATATGTCTAACTATTTAAATTTATTAGTGTTTCATACAACTGTTTCCACTTTGTGCATTAACTTGAAAATAGCTTTGCATGATGATTCCCCAAATTTCTGAATTTTTGGCTATGTGTTAATCAAGAACGTCACAAAAGGATCATCAATATTTCTATCACCTGTAAACGAATTGCAGAAAATCAAAAACTGATGTGAAGTAGACAGCCACTCTGTTGTTCAGTTTAACTGAAAACAAAGAATGAAAATAAAAACAGGAAAAGATTGTTTACAGTTATTTCAGCTTTGATAAATGACGTTTAATGTTTAATAAAGTTAATTGCATGGCCTCCAATAATCACATTTTAATTGCCACAATAAGCAACATTTTGAATTCTAAAACAATTTTTGCTGCTAAATTTTTGAATAAATAGACATGGAACTTCTTTAGAAATGTGGACTGTGGATGCTATTAGCAACATGTTTAGCATCCAGATGCTACTTTAGGCTTCAATAGCTAATTGCTAATAAGTTAACTCTTTTTAGCATAGCTTCAATGCAACAATTGTCTTTTCCAGCATCCAATCAGATTGAAGCAGAAATTAACCCCCAGTTGGTCAAGAGAGGAAACGTTGTCATCCATCGCTGTTGTTAACGGAATTCCCTTGTGCGTCAGAGTTACTGCCGTACCAGAAACTTGTGATTATAAAGGTTCCATTCAATACTTTTATATGTAAAAAAAATTATTGCCTAAAGTCTTTTTTTAACTTGTTGAAATCTTCGTAATTAATTAATCAACATTAAGAGATTAAAGTCCCATTCCTATTAGACGTGAAAATAGAAACATTTCTTTTAAATCCTGTATTTATACAGCACAACACTGACTGACCTTTTGAAAATATTGCAATAGTGAAAGGAAGCAGCAGAAAATCTGCAAGCAAACAGCAGGACCAATCAGTCACTGCAAACAAATGTTTTTGTATCAACTCTGTTATTGCACCACAGGAAACCCAGAAGTGGCATAAAGGAATGAAAATGGTTCCTCAGTGAGTCAGACAATAAAACCTGAACAGTGTCTCATTGTGTCAGAGAGGAATACCGTTTAGGATCACATTTAATGTGCATGTCTTTAAAAACTAATTGGAAAAAGAACATGAGATTATTTATTCCTCAGATTTTACACTTCATACTAGAAAAACCAGAGATAATTCCACTGAGAAACTCAAATGTTTCATCAATGGCCTTTTTTTAACATACACACAACCTATAACTGAGATGGTTGACTAAGATACGGGATGCAATCAAAGCAACACTCCAGGTATGCTTTGATGATAGAAAAACATAAAATTATATAAATCTAAAAAAGTCAAATTTACATAATTTTCCCCCTTTAAATTATAACCTTGTAAAATTCCTTAATAATTTATTTGAATTACTCTCAAATGTGTATTTCTGATTGTCAATAAAAATATTTAGTGTTTCCAAGCTGAGAAAAATATATTCTAAATGAAGAAAAATTTGGCTGACAAAATTTTTGTTTCTGTAGATTAGGGATCCTGAAATCTGTGCGTAGATGTTTGCACTACAAAAACACAAAATCTTAAGTAT